>NW_016157203.1:225895-241364 GCF_001687245.7 Rhagoletis zephyria
GACAGAAACGCTCCTGCTCTGAAAATATTCAACGCGGGCCGAGATGTCGTCGGCATACGCCAGCAATTGTACGCTCTTATAAAGTATTGTGCCTGAGCGGTTCAGTTCTGCGGCTCTTATTATCTTCTCCAACATAAGATTAAAGAAATCTCACGAAAGGCAGTCCCCTTGCATTGCATTTGTAAAAACCACCTCCTTAATTTTTATAAAAAAAGTTAAAATATCCGCAATTTTCTTTTGAATAAGTATTAAGAAGTGTAGTTAGACTCATATTCTTTAGTATAGTATCTACTTTATTGTGTACAAATTTCAAATCAATCGATAATCTGAGATATAGCGAGTTTAAGCGAAAATTTCGCAAAAATTGGCTGCTGTGAAAAAATAGGTTTTGTGGCTTTTTTTTCTTTTCTGAGAAATCAGATCGAAAAACGGCTTTTGAATCGATTGGAATCGACATAAAAATTATCGATGCGGGAAGGAATCGTCAAAAAATAAATCGACTGACTGAATCGCTGACTCTATAAGTCACTTCTTACTAACTCGTTTTAGAAAAAATTTGCTATAGAACTGCATACATAATCAAATTTTTTCTAAAAAGATTATTTAAGGATTGAAAATTTGTTTATGAAAATTTGCGTAAAGTTTAGAACTTAAATTCTTGGATTTTTTGTTGTGGTAATAGCTATTATTATATATATGTGTATTTTCAAGAGTCGTCCCTGAAGAGCCCTGTGGTCTTTGCTCTCTCAAGTTATTTTTTTTTTGTACCAGCCTCAAATTTTAAACCCTAATGTCGATTCTCGAATTTTTTGAATCTATTCACGGATCGAATCGGAACTAAAATATCGACTAAAAATCTAATCGGAAAGGCAGATTAATCGATCTTCGATTTAAAAGCGGAATCTCCAAATAATAAATGCGGAACATTCATGGTACAATAATTACAGGTATTGTTTTCCCAGAGAGTTTTGCTTCACATCGAAATTCGTGCTCCCTTATTTTCATTTTGACGCAGTTCAATTTTGATTCTTGTACTTTTATTTGGCTTTGCTTTTTCTTTTCGCTCAATTTCATTTTTATAACTTTTCAGAGCAAAAGAAAAATCATTTCAAATGAAGTGAGCCATACAAATTTGAATTTATTTACTAAGCAAACGTTTTTTCGGCTTTTGCAAATTAAATAAATCCTCTGCAAGAAGGTTTGTTTAAAAAATTACGTGTACATATATGGCATATGGGGTATGGAAATATCCCTTTTCCCTAGCAGTAAACCTTTTAGTGTGGGCAACAATGATGTTTTTCAAATAAGGCAGATCGGAATATGCGCTCTCTAGGAAAACAATACTTGTAATTGTTGTACCATGAGGAAGATTTACATATATTAGTGCAGGGTACACAAGTAAAAAACAGTCAAAAATGAGAAAAAAATTATACTGGTTCAAATATCCAGAGAACAGAGAAGACTTTATTCAGTCATGTAATTATTGTAAACTTTTATTTAACTTGGTCATCCCGCGGAAATCGCGGAAATTTCCAATTGATTTTAAACTAACTTCCCGACAAGTTAGAGACTTGAAATTTTCAGCATAGTCCCAAGCGGTCAAAAAATTGTAAGATTTATGGCTAACAGAGCGTAATTTGCCAAAGAACGTAAAACCACTATAAAATTGTTAAAGCTGCCGGCGGTAGTGTAGCAAAGCTATTTGTGGCAAATTCTAGAAATCAACCTAGTCTAGATATGAACCTCGTTGTAGGCATCATATCAAGGAGATACAATTAGAAGACTCCAAATGTCGCCCGCCTGAAGAAGTTAAATATTGCGCCTAAATATATGCACCATTTAATACGCTACAGCGGAAATGGACGACACGCCATTTCTTTAAATGAAATTAACTGCTGCTGTGTATATGTACATATGTATGTTTATACAAAACGATTTTAAAATTTCGTATGCTATACCAAGGCCCAACAACTGTGCCAAGTTTGGATGAAATTGGTGCAGCGGTTACCAAGATATACACATGTAACCATAAGTGGGCGTGGCTACGCCCATTTTCCAAAAATTTATAATATTCTTATTGTTCGTCTGAAAATTATTGTAAATATGAATTTTGAGTGAATAATCTTCAGTAATTACTAAAACTAGTACCGCTCAGTTGTCGGAATTCGACATCTTTTTTCATACAATTTCGAAATTTACCTGCCACAAATACTAACTCCTTTATGCGAATTACATATTGAAGTCCACCACCATATTCGTAGCGAATTTACAGGAACACTTAAAATCGAATTATGAACGTTAATACCGGATTGATTAATGCTAATTCTATCAAGTCTCCTCCAAATTTCTTCAGTTGCTTTGAAATTAGACCGAAAAAGGAACCTCGATTTTCATTTATAAAAAATATGCATATGTATTTGTATGTACAGATAAGATGTTCATCGCTGACTAATATGTCAAACATATACCAATTCAGACTTTAAATAAGTTTTTCGATTATATTTGTCTGAGAGCCTCTTGGAGGTTAAAAACTAAATTGCCCACATCTACATAAACGATTTCTTTTTTTTATCAGAATCGTTAACGGTTGAGAAAGTATCTTGAAGATTTACAACAGAAGATAATATTAACTTCTCTAACGGCGGTTTCACGCGGGTTTTGGTCAAGACTGGGCCAAAGCCCAATATTTTTCTATCACACGACTGGTCTACAAAGCTACACCAAATTTTATGTTACTAATATGTGTTCTAAAAGTGAAACAAATCTGATCATAAATATGATTTTTTTAGGATAGCTCTCAATCCCTGCGTCAAATATCGGAAGACAAACACACTTATACTTCTAAAAGCTTTTGCACGAAACAACAACCATTCAATGTGATTTTAAAATCTGGGAGAAAATGGGTCCCAGTTGAATGATTCTTTCGATTTTATATGTGTATAAATGTAGGTGTATAAAATTCCAAAACCTTACAATAAGTGGTTCCAGAGATAAGCGATATGAGAATTTCAGTTTGTATGGGCAGTGTCACGCCCCCTTTTCCAAAATCTGAGATTCTTCGCCGTAAGTACGGTATTGACAACATATGTTGCTGTGTCATATTTCGGTTCGTAAGCATAAGTGATTCCAGCGATAAGCGATAAGCGATAAGCGAAATGAGAATTTTAGTTTGTATGGGCGGTGCCACGCCCCCTTTTCCAAAATCTACCACTCTTCGCCGTAAGTACGGTATTGACAACATATGTCAAATTTCAGGACGTTAACATAGGCGGTCCCAGAGATAAGCGATATGAGAATTTCAGTTTGTATGGGAAGTGCCACGCCCACTTTTCCAGTACCTACCATTTTTCGCCGTAAGTAGGGTATTTACAATCTATGCATCTGTTCCCCAGCGTAATTGGTTTTAGAGATATTGTGGTTTTCACATTTTAGTCTATATGTCAGATGCCACGCCCCCTATATATCGGGGTTAACATTTCTGGATTAGAAGAAGTTATATCCTTTAAATTGATGTATGTTTCATAGAAATCAAGAGAACGGTGCCTTCAAAAAAGGGATTGTAAAATTTTCTTTAGGCGTAAATATATATAGATATCGCAGTTGTCGTATTTCTCTAAATAACCGTTATATGGGATGTGGGCGTGGTTATTGACCGATTTTTTAAATTTTCGGCCATTTAGTATGCTGTATCAAGGCCAACAACCGTGCCAAGTTTGGAAGAAATTGGTGCAGCGGTTACCAAGATATACACATGTAACCATAAGTGGGCGTGGCTACGCCCATTTTCCAAAAATTTATAATATTCTTATTTTTCGTCTGAAAATTATTGTAAATATCAATTTTGAGTGAATTATCTTCAGTAGTTACTAAAATATCGCAGTTTTCGTATTTCTGGAAATTACCGTTATATGGGAAGTGGGCGTGGTTATAGTACTCGCGTGGCGAGCGGGCATTGTGCGGTGGATAAAACCGCCCCACAATGTCAAGCCACCACGATCGAATACGTACCGTCTCACCCCAATGGGTAAGCACGGGACGCATCGGGACGGCTTAGGCCGTGTAACCTCGAGCGCCCCTGGCTCTGCACATGGGGAATACAGACTGGCCAAGCTGCCGTAGGTAGGCACGGAGCGCATCGGGACGGATTAGGCCGTGTAACCTCGAGCGCCCCTGGCTCTGCCTACGGGACAGGTTGGTGGTTTGTGAGAACATATTGACGACCAGCTTCCGTAGCTTCCCCAGCTTCCGTAGGTGACTTCCGTGACCGTTTCGGACCGCCAATATTAAGTGCCGCCCTGGGCCAAGACTACAACGAGGAACCGCCACCGACTGTCATTAAAGAGGACCGCTATCCCAGCATCACCATCCAGGACCGTCATCATTATCACCGCTTCTTAAGGCCGAATGGCCATTTTCCTCATCATCGGGCCGCCACTAAGCATCGCTGCCGCCCCAGGCCGAAAGCAACACCAAGAGCCGCCACCTTTCAGGGCCGCTAGCAACATCATCGCCATCCAGGGCCGTTGTCACCGTCGTGCATCATTAGGGCCGGACTGCCGCTTTACTCACCATTGGGTCGCCAATATCATTGCCGCCCCCTAGGCCAAACCGCTACCGAGGACCGCTACTTGCTGTCTGCCGCTAACATCATCGCCATCCAGGGCCGCTGTCACCGCCGTTACTCATCAGAGGCCCGTTGTTATAACTAGGGCCGCCAATACTGCTCTCACTACGGGAGGTCGCTACCGCCCTCACCACTATTTGGGCCACCGTCAACATCACCGCAGGGCCGTCACTACTAAAGGGACTGCTACTGCCATCACGATCAGCATCGTCGCTCTCATTGGCTGCAGTACCCGTGCTGTGAGCATTTACCATCATCACGCTCGCTACCGCTCTCACTGTCATTAATCACCGAACCATCACAGCTCTCACCGTCACCACTCTCAACATCACCGCCACCGTCACTAGCCACTAGACAGTCTCCGCTCTCTGAGCCACGACGCCGACCGCCGACCAGTTAGTCGCTCTCTCTCTCCCCTCTCTTCGTGGACGTCAGGGTACCGGCAGCCTGGCCGAACGGCCGCGTGTGTGTGTGGTTGTGTTCGCTATATTTAACTACTGTGTTTATTTTATTCAGTGGGGGTTAGTGGGACCTCCACTCAACCCTGGAGCGGCTGAGCTACCTCAGCCTTCGATAAAACCCACCTCATAGACGGACAGACAGATATGGCTTAATCGATTTCTCTATTCATTCTGAGCATTTATGTATACATTTGTCTATATCTATCTCGATTCGTTTTGGCTGTTACAAACAACCGTGATGTGAACAAAATTAATATACCCTTGTGCACATTGCGCTCGGGTATAAAAATGCAAAATGTTTATTATTTTTTTATGAAAATACATATAACTTACTATCTAAAAAAACATGTCAATAAAAATTTCAAAATTTGTAGAACATTTATTAAAATTCGACGAATTTAAATAAATGTTCATCACAATTTGAAACATTTTAATCAGATTTTCTATAATTGTTTTGAGTATGCTATGTTTTGAAGCCCATTTAATTTTAGTATAATAAAGTGCAAGTTGGAAGAAGCTTGGACTTACCATTAGTGATGTGCTGAATTGTCGATACCCAATACTCGGTACCCAATACTTGAAAAAATGTCGGTACCCAATACTTTCCTTTCGGTAACCGATACCGATTCGATACATTGAACCTTCGTCATAATATACATACTTTTGAAGTTTGCAGAAAAAAATGTCATTGGTATTTTATATCACATTGTCAAAGCAAAAAAAAAAACACCTGCAAATAAGCAATATGTATGCTAGTATTTGAGCCTTCTTGTACTTATCGCAACAGTCTTACCAACTGCAACAGTTCTTGTGGCAACATTGTTAATTCGTAATACTTATGGCAACTCTCTTTTCAAAGAATATTTATTACGATTTGCATTGTGGTTGCCGCTGTGGCTGAGTAGTTAGAGGCGCGTACTACCACTCCTTAGGACCCGGGTGCGATCCCTGGTCTGAGCAACAGTTGAATGTATTTCTGTCTAATTTGAGATATAACATTAAGACACATACCACAAATTAGAAGTGAAAGACAGCCAAATACTTAGCAAAAGTGTAAACGCTAAAATGTTATTACATATTATTGTTACGACGACCGTTCTAAGCGAACCCTTACTGGCAAAAAAACGGGCAGATATTAATCGAGCGACGAGAGCGTTCAGACCCAAACAATGTGGAGAAATAGACTTCTTTAACCATAGATTAATGAGATTCATAAAAACTTCAACGATCACATAACAGCTTTTATTCCATATTGGTGGGTCTTATTATAAGTTCCAATATGTCGGTACCGAGTATCGAAAGTATTAGATACTCTCCAAATCGGTACCGAGTATCGATCAATACTTAAAAGTACCGACTCAGCACATCACTACTTACCATTAACATACACAGTATGTTAAAAAAAATTTTGTTTGGAGAAAATGAGCAACACCTTCCACAAAATTTACCTAGTATCAAGGGTAAGTTCTAGCTACTTAAAATTTGCAGTTTGAATTTAATAGGTTACAAAACTGCATACTCAGAATGTTTCTAAGAAATATAATTAAAAAGCTCAAAATTTTGATGAAACTTTGTCGAATTTTACTAATTTTTCTACAAAGTTTCAAATTCTGACTTACATGATCTCTGTTAGATAACGAGCCACACTTTCATAAAAAGAAATAAACGTTAAATAATCAAAAGGGGAATAGCCAAAGAAAGCTAAAATGTCTCTTCCCTATTTATATTTTCGCCACTCTATCTACAGCATATGTTTTTCATATCCACGATTCTTTTTCGGGTATTATTTGGTATTATTTTTTATAATTTCTTTAATTATATTTATATATTATTAGTAAGGATGCTGGCTATATATTATTAATAAGTGCCGCCCCGTTTGTACGAAAAATTGTTTTTGGGCCAGAGTACAGGGAGAGTCTTAATAAATTAATAAAAAAACACTGAAAATCGGGACTTAATCGGTACAATTATATTATTAATCGGGACACTTATACGGTCACATCACGATGAAATTATGGTGGACACCTTACTAAAAAATCTGCTCATTATAAGATAAATAGAGATGAGTTTGGACTAGAGACCGTGGCACCTCCCTTGTCCCTGATATTTAAAATGAGCTATAACCTAGGAACCCTTTGTATGTAACAATTTGTCAAACTTTTTAATGAACACATTACTAATATAATGCCCATAAAAAAAATTTAATCTCTTAAATGTGGCAACTAGGACTCTTAAAATTATTCAGAGAATGTTCGTTCGACCGGTTATTAACCGGTTTACGGTATTTCAACGCACGCTTCCGATTATTCGAATAATGGTCTTGTGTCTATTGTTCGAATACTGAAACTTTTTAAATATAAGGAATCAAATCGATTCATTTTAAATCAAGTGAACAAATCTATGTATACATACATACAAACAGAATCGTTTGTATTTAATTTAAAAATATGTGCCAACCCAACTTACTTCATTGAGCTCGAAAATCGGGAAATGTTTGCTCCAAATATTGTAATTCATTTGCTAACAATTGTCGATTCAAGAAAAGTGGTCCCTTATTTAGCAATTGCGATTCATTGCTGGAAAACATTTTTTATACCCGAGCGCACTTGTGCACAAGGGTATTATAACTTTGTTCACATAACGGTTGTTTGTAACAGGCAAAACGAATCGAGATAGATATAGACAAATGTATACATAAATGATCAGAATGAAAAAAGAAATCGATTAAGCCATGTCTGTCTGTCCGTCCGTCTGTCCGTCTGTCCGTCCGTCCGTGTACACGATAACTCGAGCAAAAATTGAGATATCTCAACGAAATTTGGTATGTAGGTTTCCCTTAATCCAAGGTAGGTTGGTATTGAAAATGGGCGAAATCGGACTTTAACCACGCCCACTTCCCATATAACGGTAATTTCCAGAAATACGAAAACTGCGATATTTTAGTAACTACTGAAGATAATTCACTCAAAATTGATATTTGCAATAAGTTTTAGAAGAAAAATAAGAATATTAAAAAATTTTGGAAAATGGGCGTAGCCACGCCCACTTATGGTTACATGTGTATATCTTGGTAACCGCTGCACCAATTTCTTCCAAACTTGGCACAGTTGTTGGCCCTGGTACAGCATATCAAATGGCCGAAAATTTTTAAAATCGGACAATAACCACGCCCACATCCCACATAACGGTAATTTAGAGAAATACGAAATCTTCGATTTAGACAGCGTCGACGATAGGAGTACAGTAGCAGTAGCAGGTCGAAGATTCGAGTCCCGAAAATTATTATTTTAATACCCGAGCGCACTTGTATACATAAATGATCAGAATGAAAAGAGAAATCGATTAAGCGGTGACTGTCTGTCCGTCAGTCTGTGCACACGATAACTCGAGTAAAAATTGAGAGATCTTAACGAAACTTGGTACGTGCACTTCTTGTGGGCGTAGGACGGATGGTATTGAAAATGGGCAAAATCGGACAATAACCACGCCTGCCTCCCACACAACATATGTACAAGAGACATTCACACAAGCACAATAAACACTTAGGTCCAATTTCAGATGGTATATTTATGTATAGATTGTTGATTAAATTCAAAAATTCATTTTCAGATCATACATTTAATCTGCACTTAAATGACCGATATTGGCTATTGGCAAAATCGGACAATAACCACGCTTACCTCCCATACAACGGTAATTTTCAAAAATACGAAAACTGCGATATTTTAGTAACTGCTGAAGATTATTCACTAAAAATTGATATTTACAATAAGTTTTAGACGAAAAATAAGAATATTATAAATTTTTGGAAAATGGGCGTAGCCGCGCCCACTTATGGTTAAATGTGTATATCTTGGTAACCGCTGCAGGCTATTTTATAAAAATCCGTTTGAATCCAACATGACGCCGTTTACAAAAAGAGATATTGTTGACTTACGTTGGACATAATATAATATTCCCAGTATTCGAAACGCAGCTGACCTTTGCACTCTGCTTAGTACTGTAAATGTAAAATTCGGCTCAATGTTCTTCCCCGAAACCAATGAACCGTGTGGAATTAACCGATGGACCACAGCCTTATTTAGTACATCCAAGATGGGGGAACCACTTGAAAGCATTCTCTTGCAAAAATATTGAGCCCCATACGCCTTCTTTAATTTTTTCGCACTTTTACTTCGAGTAAGATGTCAAAAGCTCAAACTCATCCATGGTGAAATTTTACCAGGTGAAGTAATATGAGCGAGAAAAAGATATGAAACTATCTTATTTAAAAATTTGCCTTTAGAAATTTCCAGAAGATAGCCGAATGTCGAGAGAATAAAAAAAATAAAGCGACAAAGCAGTTTTATTACTTCACCTGTTATAATTTCACCATGAAACTCATCAGTATTATGATTCAATTATTAAATCAATATGTCTATTAATAGGTCCATACCTTAACTTTTCTGACTAAAACCTGAAAAGTGTTAAAATGCAAAAGCATAAAAGAGAATGACAGGAAAAGTAAAGGAACGCAAAAAAAAATTTTTTGTCAAAAGAATTTCCACAACAATACTAATGTCAAATAAAAATAGAAATGTATGTACAAGAGACATTCACACAAGCACAATAAACACTTAGGTCCAATTTCAGATCGTATATTTAAGTAGAGATTGTTGATTAACTTCAAAAATTCATTTTCAGATCATACATTTAATCTGCACTTAAATGACCGATATTGGCTACTTAAATATGAGATATGCAAACCTGTGTTTGTACCAAATGACCAAGATTGATAGATAGGTTGTTTTATCAGTCTTGCCAAAGAACAATCACCTGTTCAGTACAAAATGTAAACAAACAAACAAACAAATGCAACAACAATTTCAAGGAGCAAGCAACAGTGTTGCCACTTGTTTGGCATATTTGGATAAAGTTGATCTGAAACACAACGAAAGTTAAATGGCATTTAAATAACAATCCAAAATTAAACTTAAGTGCCGTTTAAATATTCATTTGAAATTGGCCATGACTGCATCAATTATTTTTTGACTCCTTCCATTTTCAATTCACTTTTTTTAGTTTTTAGATTATTCTCACTTTTTGTTTATTTTTTAATTTTCGTTATTTTAAATTCAGTTGAGTTGAGTTTGACATTTTCAAGATTTTGCCAGCAAAAATTCTTCTGGCTAAAGCTTGTAACCTCTGACTGAAGAGAGTTACAGTTGCTCTCTCATTCCTGTTGTCATTTTCAATTTAAAAAGCGCTTTTCGGAATAAATCTGCCTACTTCTGACTATTACTGGGATTTAAGGAACGCAACTATTGAATCATAAATTGCATGCTTAGCATTTCAGAGCTAAATTTTATACAGGGAGCAAACTAAACCTTTTTATATCAGAAGTCTTAAAGTAAAAAATATTACGCACATCTTACACAAATAAACAAAGTTTTTTTTATCCATTTTTCCTGATTAAGCTATATTGAATGGTCACTGCATAATCCCCGTGACGGAGTCTACAATTGGGAAGGCATTGCAGATATCGAGCGCTTTTTAGAGTTAGCACAGAACGCTGGTTTCTATGTCATTCTACGACCAGGACCTTATATCTGCGCGGAACGTGATAATGTAAAATTACATTGAAGTAATACTAAGCAAATATTTTCTCAAACCGCTTATATCCAACAGGGCGGCTTACCGCACTGGCTTTTTACAAAGTACCCTGGAATAAAGATGCGTACCAGTGACCCTAACTACCAGTTAGAGGTAAGCAAATGGTATGCCCAACTTATGCCTCGGATGCAAAAGTTCTTCTATGGCAATGGTGGCCCGATCATAACGGTGCAGGTAGAAAATGAATACGGCGCCTTTTATGCTTGCGATACCAAACATTTGATTTGGCTGAGAGATCAGACGGAGAAATATGTCAAAGGCAAAGCTGTGCTCTTCACAACTGACCAACCCAATGACGGTTTAAAGTGTGGAAAGATTGAAGGAGTATACGCGACCATCGACTTCGGAATAGGTGCGTATGCATAACGGGAAATATTTAATATTCGGCAATTCATTTTGTTATAATTCTCCGCAGGTTCAAACTTTGATGACCAATGGAAAGCAATGCGTAGTGTCCAACCTACCGGACCATTAGTAAACTCAGAGTTCTATCCCGGTTGGTTAACCCACTGGGAAGAGGAAAACCAACGCCGAAATGCCAATGAGGTCGCGAATTCATTGAGGTAAGCAGGTAGTTATAATATTTATACTTACATACTTATGTACGTAGTATACACTAGGGCGGGTCGAAAATCTAATTTTTCTCAAATCCCTTGGTAATAGTGAAAATATATTATATCATGAAGTCAACAACAAGTCTGCAAAATATTAGTCTTTTACTTTAATTGTAAGAGCCCGCGCATCGACCGCCAAGTGACCCACAGCACACTAGTCGAATAAGACCAATTCTTATTAAAAAATGTTTGGTTCAGCAAAAAGGTTCGGTGCATATTACCAGATAACGAATACGTTAACGCAAAAGATAAAGTCAAATATGTATCATTTTTCGCAGCCCTTTGGCTTATCGTTAACCCTCTAGTAGGCCAATTTTTTTATGAGTTGAAAAATTCAGGAATGGGTGATTTTAGCACGAGAAATCCAAAAATGATGTCCATTTCGATCTGTGACAGTAACTTTTTCCTACAGAGGAGAAAAACCAAGACCGTCGGGAGACGGGCTCGCCGATATACTTTGACGTATTTTCAGCTTTATCTTACACAATGTTGACCTACGAACCGGCAATCCCGCCTGCAGACGGTCAAAAATGCAAACTGGGTTTTTATATGTCGGCAAGCCGGTCTGTAGACGGTCTGTGTTCGAAAGCAATTTCTCCATTTCGAATGGTAACATAATTATAAAACTTATATCAAAATACGGTGCTTTTAACTACAAAATCCACCAAATTTCTTTATATCAAAAAATTTTTCAAAAAAAAAAAAATTCCTTTAATTACGAAATTACTAAATAGCAAGAAATAATTAATTTTAACCGTGTCTTTCACAATCTGTAATTCAACTGCCGATTAAAATAAAACGGATTGATTTAACGGATTCAAATTTACTTCGCCGTAAGGGTACGATTTTTGTCTAAAGATCGTGCCTTACGAATATAGAAAAAAATTATTATAGGTGCACTAAAAAGGTGTTTAGTTAACGACCGTCTGGAGGCGGTTCAGCCTACTAGAGGGTTAATCTCAAAGTTATCTTTTTTCAATAAAATTTTAATTGTTTTCTTGATAAGAACAGCATTAATATTGCTGGCGTGCAGATAGGTCGCTGGTTCCAAATATTCTAATCTTTTTTTAATACTAGCTATAGTTTGCGAATTTTTGTAAATTTAGGAACAATTTAGGTAGTTCTAATAGAAAAGCCATTATTTTCCATTATCGTGGAAAAATTTTGTTTATGCAAATGAGTATGGAAACACTGAACAGGCAGAACTTCTAGAAAAACTAATTAGTTTACCTATGTTTATACATACAATATAAAAATTGCAAATATAGGACAATAACAAAAAAAAATTTATTCAAAATAATTTGTTTATAATCTCAGCGATTTTCATCATATTATTATTATAAATCAGTAACAGTAAATCTCGTCTTCAATTTGGTAATTATTACGTACCGATCGAGCGGTACGAAAGTTATATCGAAAAACTTAAGCGGATCTCCAGTCTTTTTCTAAACAAATTTCTCTTCAATTGTATAAATAACCTTTAAATAAAAGAACGCGATTACAGAAAAGTGTGCCAGTGTGTTTTTTTTTCGTGCAAGCTGAAGGCAAAGCAATATCGTCCAATTGGAGAGTTCTCAAAAGGATTTCCCAGGATATGTTAAAGACTATTGCATTTACCTACAGTCACTTTTTCTCATAATGGAATTAACTAAAATATTTATGCATATCTAAACACTTATTGCGCGTCGCCTACTTTCATGTAACGACAAATTTTAGAAACCGCGAAAAATGTGCTTCTTCGGGGACTAATGAAACCATTCGGCACCAATTTTCAAGACTGCATAAATGGACCTAAAATTGGCATTTCCTACCCTAATTGTATTATGTTAATATATGTAAATACTTATATGCTTGAAACTACTATTAACTTATCAAACGATTCCTAATCTTTGTCAATACATGTTTGACTTCATTTACCACGATCTTAAAAACTGACCAACATCCGATAACATTATACCGTTTGAAATAAGTAAATCTCGTCTCACTTGTTTGTATATTTCACTTGGTTGCTGAAATAATGAAAAATTGAAAATTCATAAGGGAAAATTATAGTTTTTGTAAGTTTTATCTTAATGTCTTCAAAACTTGTAGACTTATTGAAAAATGATAAATGAACATAAGGTACTAAATTTAATAACCCTTAATTTAATATATCGTCCTGTTTATAACAATTAACGCATTCCATAGATATTACAAGCCAAAGTTTCATTTTCAAAATCCATACACTTTGATTCAATTTCACGGGCTAAAGATTCATTTTAAATTAATCTTTCGTGGCCAATAACAATTGGCTTAGACCTAAGACATCATAATATTACTATTACAATACGGTTTAGGCAGTCGCTTGCAGTTATTGGTAGAGAATCAAGGACGCATCAATTATGAGACGCTAAATGATACAAAAGGTATTTTGGGCGCGATAACAGTGGAGCATTTGAATGGCGAAAAGCAGGAGCTCAAAGATTGGGTGACAACATCTTTCCCATTGGAGAGTGAACAAATTACAACATTAGTAAATGCATACAAGCACCAAATGATAACCGAATTAGCGTCAAAGAGCAATGTTCTACGTAATGGACCCGTGGTATATTACGGCGAATTCGAAGTGGAAAAACTGGGCGACACTTATTTAAACCCCCTTGGTTGGGGCAAAGGCGTGGCTTATATCAACGGTTTTAATTTGGGACGCTATTGGCCATTAGTCGGCCCTCAGTTGACGCTATATCTGCCTAAGGATTTACTGCGAATCGGAGGAAATACATTGGTTCTTTTGGAATACCAGAAAGCTAATTTAAATAGGGAGAGTGGAGAATATCAAGTGACGCTGGACGATAGGCCGCAATTGGACGGCTGAGAGTTTTGGAGGTGTAAAAAGTGATTCGATGTTATTTCAATCGTTGTTGAACATTCAAATCCTTTGTCTGTTTAGAAATTTATATTTCATTAAAGTAACAAATAAAAAGCTTTAATATTTATTCGTGGTCAATTTGTTTGAAATGGTAAACAAAGGCAGCATTTGTTTATACCAATCGAAAACATAAAGTCTATAGAATCTGTTAAACAGATGAGTGAAAATTACTAATATTACCTACCTACCTGTTCATACCTACCAACGCAATAGGTAGGCCAGGAAAAAACTATACAACCCAACGTGTTTACATTCTATAAGCTTAATACTTTCGATTGGTATATAATTTTTTCATTAAGCAAATGAGTACAAAATTAAAAAATAATAATAATTTTTGAATATATAATTAAAAACATCCTGGCCAGGATTTTTTCAGGCAACCCACTCGCAAAATATTTATTAACACGTTAAATTTCACAGAAAAAAGATTTTTTTAAACAGATGGGTGAATGATCTTAGACTATTAAGCCTGTTCCTGTATTTATTTTTAATGAGATATCTCTGAAAATTTTTTTTCGGCAGCAGCACTACTGTGCGGTTGAATAGCTAACGTCAGCATATACTCTCTAAACATGCAACACATTTTTCTGGTTCCTGCTTTGATAAATAAAAAGTGATTCCGCAAGGAATGTTAAAGACTTCTGTTACACCTTGCTATACAAAACCTTGGTGGTTGCCACAGAAGTTATTGATCAAAAATTTAAGAAGTTACGATATTATTTTGTAATATATTCTTAATGTGAATGGAAAAAAGATAAAAAAAGAAACGGAGCATATATATATAGCATTTTCAGTTTAAATGAAACCATTTTCAAATTAAGCGAAACCTTTTTCAAATAAAATGAAACTTTTTTAATTTTAACCGAAACCTTTTTCAAATTAAATGAAACCTTTTTCAGATTCAGTGAAACTTTATTCAAATTAAATGAGACCTTTTTCAGATTCAATGAAACTTTATTCAAATTAAATTCAACTTTTTTCAAATTAAATGAAACTTTATTCAAATGAAATGAAACTGTTACGTGTTGCTCTCCCGTCAAGGCATGTTGAATACAGTGTTGCCGTTTCGGCCCAATTGGACCAAAATTGGTAGTTTCATTTCTTAAAATAAGGCTTTGGTAGGTTGGTTGGTTTGTTGTGATTTTCGAGGGGTTTTGGTAACTAGGCAAATCATATAATTTATTCATTTTATAAAACTTCAAATATCTCT
>NW_016157203.1:243029-263759 GCF_001687245.7 Rhagoletis zephyria
GGTTTAGGCAGTCGCTTGCAGTTATTGGTAGAGAATCAAGGACGCATCAATTATGAGACGCTAAATGATACAAAAGGTATTTTGGGCGCGATAACAGTGGAGCATTTGAATGGCGAAAAGCAGGAGCTCAAAGATTGGGTGACAACATCTTTCCCATTGGAGAGTGAACAAATTACAACATTAGTAAATGCATACAAGCACCAAATGATAACCGAATTAGCGTCAAAGAGCAATGTTCTACGTAATGGACCCGTGGTATATTACGGCGAATTCGAAGTGGAAAAACTGGGCGACACTTATTTAAACCCCCTTGGTTGGGGCAAAGGCGTGGCTTATATCAACGGTTTTAATTTGGGACGCTATTGGCCATTAGTCGGCCCTCAGTTGACGCTATATCTGCCTAAGGATTTACTGCGAATCGGAGGAAATACATTGGTTCTTTTGGAATACCAGAAAGCTAATTTAAATAGGGAGAGTGGAGAATATCAAGTGACGCTGGACGATAGGCCGCAATTGGACGGCTGAGAGTTTTGGAGGTGTAAAAAGTGATTCGATGTTATTTCAATCGTTGTTGAACATTCAAATCCTTTGTCTGTTTAGAAATTTATATTTCATTAAAGTAACAAATAAAAAGCTTTAATATTTATTCGTGGTCAATTTGTTTGAAATGGTAAACAAAGGCAGCATTTGTTTATACCAATCGAAAACATAAAGTCTATAGAATCTGTTAAACAGATGAGTGAAAATTACTAATATTACCTACCTACCTGTTCATACCTACCAACGCAATAGGTAGGCCAGGAAAAAACTATACAACCCAACGTGTTTACATTCTATAAGCTTAATACTTTCGATTGGTATATAATTTTTTCATTAAGCAAATGAGTACAAAATTAAAAAATAATAATAATTTTTGAATATATAATTAAAAACATCCTGGCCAGGATTTTTTCAGGCAACCCACTCGCAAAATATTTATTAACACGTTAAATTTCACAGAAAAAAGATTTTTTTAAACAGATGGGTGAATGATCTTAGACTATTAAGCCTGTTCCTGTATTTATTTTTAATGAGATATCTCTGAAAATTTTTTTTCGGCAGCAGCACTACTGTGCGGTTGAATAGCTAACGTCAGCATATACTCTCTAAACATGCAACACATTTTTCTGGTTCCTGCTTTGATAAATAAAAAGTGATTCCGCAAGGAATGTTAAAGACTTCTGTTACACCTTGCTATACAAAACCTTGGTGGTTGCCACAGAAGTTATTGATCAAAAATTTAAGAAGTTACGATATTATTTTGTAATATATTCTTAATGTGAATGGAAAAAAGATAAAAAAAGAAACGGAGCATATATATATAGCATTTTCAGTTTAAATGAAACCATTTTCAAATTAAGCGAAACCTTTTTCAAATAAAATGAAACTTTTTTAATTTTAACCGAAACCTTTTTCAAATTAAATGAAACCTTTTTCAGATTCAGTGAAACTTTATTCAAATTAAATGAGACCTTTTTCAGATTCAATGAAACTTTATTCAAATTAAATTCAACTTTTTTCAAATTAAATGAAACTTTATTCAAATGAAATGAAACTGTTACGTGTTGCTCTCCCGTCAAGGCATGTTGAATACAGTGTTGCCGTTTCGGCCCAATTGGACCAAAATTGGTAGTTTCATTTCTTAAAATAAGGCTTTGGTAGGTTGGTTGGTTTGTTGTGATTTTCGAGGGGTTTTGGTAACTAGGCAAATCATATAATTTATTCATTTTATAAAACTTCAAATATCTCTGTTTTCGGGAGTACATGTAAAGGATGATGTGAAAAGGAAAAGAGAAATGGGACATGTCAAAATTATTCTTGAACCGAAGTTGAATGTTGCCGTGATTAGACTGTGCTCTAATCCATAGAGTTTGTTTAAGTTAGAAGAAAATAATTAGACAATTGTTATGCAAATGCCAAATTTTACATTTCGCTAAAGCGAGTGAGTGAGAAGGGAGAGTATTTGTACTTTATTTCCCTCTTCTTCCTTAAGAAAATAATACTTGACAGCTTCGAATTCGTGTAGCAACAGGAAAAATATGTAATTATCAACGCTTGACTTTGAGTTCGCGCTTTTTTTTCATTTTACCCAAAAAGAGTTGCGCATGAAGACAAATTATGGACAAGTAAATTTTATTTGATTTTGTTATAATAAAGTGTTGAACCTACTTACATATGTTACAACATTTAAATCACATTTTCAATGAAAGTCACATTTTAGTAGGCTGAGAGCTATTTTGTACCAATTGTGGTAGGAAAAAAATTTTGAGTGGCAACATACATACATATATACATTTTCTTCATATGCATAGCGGTTGAGAAACCAGTTTTGATATTTTAAAGACAAAATCGCAATTCACGCAGCTTTTTGGTGGCCCAAATTACAGAAGAGTAAACAACAGACTTCTACGTATGTAATGCTGTGCGTTGGTTAACAGCTTACACGCGAAGCTCATTTATATAACAGATTCCTTATGTGACAACTCTCAAGCAATGCCAAGTATGCATAACAGAGCCTTTAGTGTTAGCCAGACATGGTGCAAACGGCTCTTAATAGGTTAAGTTGATTTCCTGTTCCTTAATTTAAAAATGTTTAATACTTAATTTGAATNTAATACTTAATTTGAATGAAGTTTCATTTAATTTGAAAAAAGTTTAATTTGGTTTGAATAAAGTTTCAATGAATCTGAAAAAAGTCTCTTTTAATTTGAATAAAGTTTCATTGAATCCGAAAAAGGTTTCATTTAATTTGAAAAAGGTTTCGCTTCATCTGAAAAAGGTTTCAATTAATTTGAAAAAGGTTTCGCTTAATCTGAAAAAGGTTTCATTTAATTTGAAAAAAGTTTCATTTAAACTGAAAATGCTATATATATATATACATATGGGACAAGCGGAGTAGGGAGTAGATTTTAAATTAAAAAAAAATAAATCTGAGTAAATCTGCCCCGATCGGAGCAAAGTCCGGACGCTGCACGGTACCTTGCTAAAGGAGCCGATTTTGTCAAGAGGGAGCGAGAAAATTGTTTTCTGAGCAGACTTCACCTGGGAGTGGCCAGAAGTGTTTCTTGGGCGTACGGGCAGGTGCCTCTGCCCGGCTGGTTGATGTCCTAGGGAAGACAAAGGCTGACATCACCGCCATCCAAGAAATGCGATGGACGGGGCACGGAGGGCAACTTCGGTGTTGCATTCGCGGTAGGAGAGGGACTCCGTCGCCGAGTACTGGCGTTCACACCAGTGGACGAACGTCTAGCCACAATCCGCTTCAAAGTGAGATTATTCAACATCTCGCACATCTGCGCCCATGCCCCAACGGAAGAGAAGGACGAGGCATCCAAGGATCTCTTCAATGAGCACTTAGATCGTATATATTGCCCGCCGCGCGTATAATAATTGTGCTTGGCGATTTCAATGCCAAGATGGGCAACGAAGGGATCTTTGGCGCCACTGTCGGAAAATTCAGCCTCCACGACGAAACGTCCGATAAAGGGCTGAGGCTGATCGACTTCGCCAGGGCCCGAAACTAGCTTCCAGCATAAAGAGATCCAGTTACATGGCTGTCTCCAGATCGAAAAACGAGAAACAAAATCGATAGCGTTATGATAGACGGAAGGCACGCTTTCAGTATTTTATACGTATGTACAGTCCGAGGGCCAAACATCGACTTGTTGCAGTCAAGATACGCACTCGCCTCTGCGCAGCAAAAAATGTGCGCCCAACAGTATAAGGAAAGCTTAAGGTCGAAAAGCTGTAATCGCAACAGACGGCCAATTTATTCGCCACTCGACTCTCACACCGTCTCTCTGAGAGCACTCTTCAACAATCCGACATACGCGAGCAGTGGAACCACATTGCCCGTTCATTAAGTACCGCCGCCGAAGAAGTAGTCGGATTTCAGCGAGCTTGTAAGAACAACTGGTACGACGAGGAGTGTCAAGAATCTGCAGAGAAAAAAGATGCCGCCTACAAGACAACGCTGCTATCGGGTGCAACGCGAGCCATGGGAGACCGATGTAGGCAACTGAAGAAGGAAGCGTGGCGTATTAGCCGCAATAAGAAGAGAGGCCGAAATACGTGAATGCGAAGAGCTTGAGATGCTGGCCGACAGGGAAAACGCCCGAAAACTTTATCAGAGGGTTAGGCGACTTACAGAAGGTTTCAAGCCCAGGGCGAACTCTTGTAAGAACAATGGCGACCTAGCGACCGATGTCCACAACGTACTTACATTATGGACGGAACACTTTTCCACCCTACTGGTAGTAGCGCTGAAAGTAGTGGAGAAGGCGAACCCGAGACCACAGTCGAAGACGATGGAGTCGATGTCCCACCGCCTGACTATGACGAGGTACGAATAGCGATTACGCGGCTGAAAAACAAAAAAGTGGCTAGAGCTGACAGCCTACCAGCTGAGCTATTCAAGTACAATGGCGAAGAGCTGATAAGGTGCATGCATCAACTCTTATGCAGAATATGGTCAGATGACCGCATGCCCGACCACTGGAATTAAGATGTGCTCTGCCCAATCCACAAGAAAGGCGATCCCGCCATACGCGCCAACTACCGCGGAATGAGCCTTCTAAGCATAAGTTACAAGGTCTTATCGAGTGTATTGTTTGAAAGACTGAAGCCCGCCGTCAACGAACCAAATCTTAGAAAAGACCCGCGAAAAAAGGATCGACACTCACCACCTATTTGTAGACTTCAAAGCTGCTCTTGACAGCAAGAAGAGAAGTTGTCTTCATGCCGTGATGTCTGAATTTGGTATCCTCACGAAACGAGGTCTTATCGAGTGTATTGTGTGAAAGACTGAAGCCCGCCGTCAACGAACCAAATCTTAGAAAAGACCCGCGAAAAAAGGATCGACACTCACCACCTATTTGTAGACTTCAAAGCTGCTCTTGACAGCAAGAAGAGAAGTTGTCTTCATGCCGTGATGTCTGAATTTGGTATCCTCACGAAACGAGGTCTTATCGAGTGTATTGTGTGAAAGACTGAAGCCCGCCGTCAACGAACCAAATCTTAGAAAAGACCCGCGAAAAAAGGATCGACACTCACCACCTATTTGTAGACTTCAAAGCTGCTCTTGACAGCAAGAAGAGAAGTTGTCTTTATGCCGTGATGTCTGAATTTGGTATCCTCACGAAACGAATACGGCTGTGTAAAATGACGTTGCAAAATACCACCATTACCGTCAGAGTTCAGACAAGGTCCCCTTTGTGTGATTTATTATAATTGTTTAGAATAAATTTTCGTTTAGTGCATCAATTTCACTAAAAACACAAATATATGGATTAAATTTAATTAATAAATATGAAATAAATTTTAAAGCCACTGTTTGATGATAAATTTGTTACAAAATATAGTTGCTTATCGGAATGCTCTGAGCACTGCCACTGAAAAGTTGATTTTCGTACAAAAACACCCCTAGCCCTTGTTGCTGTATCGCATCGTGGTGAATTTACATTTCCGAGTAATCTGCTTGTGTCAAAGGTAAATAAAGGTAAAATAAAAAAGGTTAACAAAGAAAAAAGTAATTTATTTCCCAAATTTATCGATTTGTTTGATGTAAATTTATTAATTCTACGTACATAGAAAGGTGAAAGTTTCGTGAAGATTTGAGCACTCGACATTAGGGCATCATTTATGGAATTCAAGAGCTTCATATTTGTGCTGTTGCCCCATATTAGCATCTTAAGACTGGTTTTCACTAGGCCATAGTTTGACGCCAAAATTTGGCGACATATTTTGACGCGACTTTATCTCTTCATCCATACCTTGACCGATGATTTTATAGGCCAAAAACATACATATAGCCAATTTAGCAGCGCATGTACCTTTAGTTGCATTGCAAAATATATCATATTTATCGCTGCATAATCTTATAGTACCAGGTTCACCGAGGAGTGCATATACTTTTTAAAGTTTTCAAGATTTGGATAGCTTTAAAAAAATATTTTGGGAAAAAAGGATTTCGGTATCTATTAAGTAAATTTCTTACTCCCAAATTAAGTGGCAATCCTATTCCGAAATACGCTGGAATGAATGGTACATACCTTGAGTGTATATGTACTGTGAATACATAAAAAAAAGCTGATTGAAATTAACAAAATTCAAATTTGTATTACTTAGAAGCGTGGCAACCCCGATGGAAAATATTTTCTGACTAAAGTTCTCAACAATACCTTTCATTTGATATCCATATTGCGATGTTTTAGATAAATTGTGTAGAATCGAAAATAAGTGACAACCTTACACTATTACCCACTATTAGGGATAAGATTTTGTATTTAGGGAAAGCATTGTTTAAGAGCCTTCTCTTGGTACCCATGAATAGTAATATTTTACCTTTTTTTCTAAACAAAAAAAAATAAGTAAATATGCGATTCGAAATAGGTGGCAACCCCATTAAAAATATTTTTGAGTTAAGGATCTTTAAATTACCTTCCATTTGATACCCATATTATGATGTTTTAATTAAATTGTAACAAATTTCGAATAGGTGGCAACCTTATACGAGTCTTCTAGGAGATAGTGTCTATTCAGATAACCTTAAAATCCAGAATATTATCTGTGTACAAAATTTCATCAAAATCGTTAGAGCCGTTTCCGAGAACCCCGAGAAAAGTATACATTAATTATAAAACAATTCAATTGTATTGCAAAACGTATACATCTTCACGCTTTTGTCTTGGTTTCCTAGCCCAATAAAAATGCTCTCAGTGATGCATTTTCTGTTTACGAAAATCTTAGATCTAGACTTTTAGCAAAGTGTTTGGCCGATCTTCTCCAAATTGTGGTGCGTGTCTTGATTTTTTTATGGAGAATATTTATCAAGACAGAAATAATCGCGTACGTTTGCCATTGCCAGCCGAGGAGCAACCGCTGTCTAGGAAAAACCATTTTTGAAGTGTTATGAATTAAACTCGGTAACTTGCGATAATGATCCGAACATTGTCGGTAACTCGTTACAAAATAGGAATGCCATTATTTTCTTAATATTTCTGTTGAATCTTAAATCGCTAATTTCGACTCTTTGCAAATTTTATCATATATTTTGGTGATTAAAAATATGCTTACAGTTTCAATCAATATACATTTGCGGTCAAGTAAACCTTACCACTGAACTTTTCCTTTACTTTGTTCACAAGTGCAAAAATCTTTTCTGGACTTTGAGAGTAAAAAACGAATCGTCTGGGCATACGTGTGTACAGTTTTGGCACAAAGGGAAACTTGAACTATGTAGATTAAAATTGACCGAAGAATAAATGGGCATTTAAAACAATATGTATTGAAATGCAAAATCCAGGTTCCTGTTCAAGAGTTACAACAAATTAGTCTAAGAGCTAGCAACGTTTTCGAGCAGGAACTTCAGGACAGCTGGTTTTTTGATATGACATCTCTCTCACTCCCTCGGTTAGCGTTAGGACCATCTGGCAGGTTGTAATGGCTGCGTTGACTACTGCGCCCCGTACTTTACAGTTAAAAATGCTAATTTTTTAAGTCATTTTAGTAAGGCTAATTTTCTTTTCATTGGCTTTAACTAGCTTTTAGAAACGTAGATTTATTATTGCCAGACATGTCCGTTGTTGCTAATATTGCGCCAGATGTAATTTTTTATTTAAAAAAATTTAATTTTTCAACTCATTTTAGTAAAGCTCAAAATTTAATATGATGTTGTTTAAGTTCTTATGAATCTAAAATTAATTTGCCAGACATTAATTCGGTTGCTAAAGCAAGATCCAGACCGATTTAAAGCTGAAAAGTATTACGCTGGTAGTGCTCCCTCACTCATAGTAGCAAAATAGTGAATTTTCATAGGATTTTAGTATGAAAACTGGAAACTATAACTACTTATCTAACGTTATAACACAAATATAATTATTGGAATATCAACAATTAATTTTTTTTTTTCAAATACGTTAAGGCAAATAAATACTTAAAACATTTCAAAAAATATCAACTTCTATAGTGTCGGAATAAAGCAAGAAAAGCAAGAGAAAAACACAAAAATTTTTATACTTATAACATTATCACAACATTTTTATATTTAAACACAGGTTAACAACAAAAATGCACAGCGGATACCACTATCCAATTCCTATGCAGAATTGCTTGCTGATTCCGAAATTTAGTATTTTTTCCATATATAAGTTTTCGAGATATTTGAAATTTACCGGTATTCAGCTTATAAAAAGTGGTTCTACTTAATAACGTATATTTTATAAAAATGTAGCAAATGAAAGGTAGAAAAACTCCCCATAAACTGTATACATATATGTACATCAGTTTTCTATAAACTCAGTAGAGAGATTTATTCATCGTTCTAGATTTTTAATTTTTTTATGAAAAAAAATAAAAATAATTCTAACCTTAACAAGGAAAAACTTCAATATTTTTTTTTTTCATTTGTTTTAACTCTTTTCTTCATGGTGGCCACCACAGTTAACCACCTAAATTTTGACGTATAATTCAAAACAGCGCTTTCTTACGGAAACAGTGTGTATTGAAACGTGTAAATAAACAAGCCGTGCAATTCTTGTCCAAAAAATATTTGAAACAAACTAGCGCAACTGTTGTTTACAATTATAAAATTTCATTCGAAATCGCGAAATTCCAAGTCGTGAGAGTGTGTGAGAGTTGTTTCTTTGCTGGTAGGCAAATACAACATTTTGTCGATTATTTTTGCGCAAAATACGTATTATATTACTGTTAGTGTAGAATAAAACTAAAATTTGGTAAAACTTTTACAATAAGTGTACTTATTCAAAGTGATTAGCAGCGGTAACCACCGTTCGGTAAGTAGCTAAATTTTACGCGAATTTTTAGTGAAGTGCAAGATGGAACTAAAATTTATGTTGTTTAGAGGAAATGGCCAAGTTATCGGATAAGGAAATTGAAAACCTATTGATATATGAAGAAATACCTTACTTATACTGATACCCGCACGGTGGTGATGACTCTGATAAAGATCTATCTGAAATCGAAGAAATCCCTCAAGATGAGCAACAGTTTTTACTAGGTGAGGATCTTTTTCCATCAGATGAGGAGTTTGAAGATGAAGTCCTATTATCCCAGCTGCTTGGACGAATTCAACCTGCTACCCAAGAGGTTCCGATACTAGGTCAAACCGTGCGACCTCCAAAATGGAAGATAAATTTACAACTTCAAGCAATTTGCCGGACGAAACAACTAGTCTAGCTGCAAGCCAACAGATGACCCCCCTGAAAATTATCAATTTGCTTTGGACGGATGACATTATGCAACACGTAACATTTCACACAAATCTATATTCGGAACAAAAAGGGGGTACTTATAAACCGGTTTTTATTGCTCTGAACTTAGTAATGGGCGTGAAAAAAAGTCCAAGCTGTAGAGACTACTGGTCATCCTCACCTGATTTGCGTGACGAATACATAGCACATTTTATGTCACTCAGCCGTTTCTCATGGATTCTTGGAAATTTACATCTAAATGACAATAACCTGTTGCCCTCACGAAACAATCCCCATTACGATAAGTTATATAAGATACGCCCTTTCATAGAAATGCTACGAGAATCTTACAAGAAAAATTACAATCGCACAGAAAAAATTGCTATTGATGAATCAATGATAAAATTTAAAGGTAGAAGCTGTTTGAAGCAGTATATGCCGAAACAGCCAATAAAAAGGGGGTACAAGGTATGGACGAAGTGTGCTTCTTCTGGCTATTGTTTAGATTTTGATATATATTCAGGAAAAGTCGGAAATAAAGTGGAGACTAATTTAGGAGGCAATGTTGTCAGAAAATTCTGTGAGGGATTAGAAGATAAAAACCATAAGGTGTACTTTGACAATTATTTTAACAGCTACGAACTGCAAGTCGATTTACGCCAGAAAAACATATATGCATGTGGAACTGTAAACGAATCTCATAAACATCTTCCTACTTTGAAATCTGATAAGTCAGAGTCAGTGACAATCAGATGGTTTCCTTTATGAAATGGAAAGATAAACGCTGTGTTTTCATTTTGAGTTCACGATCCCAGAAATGAGGTTCATGTGAGAAGAACAGAAAAAACTGTGGAAATAGTCGAAGTACCATGCCATCTATCCTTGAAAGACTATAATGAAAATATGAATTTCGTGGATAAATTCGACCAGTTGAAAGGTAGTTATGCGACTGACCTCAAATCAAAGAAATGTTGGCCCCGCATATTCTTTCATTTTGTGGACTGCATAGTGGTAAATGCTTTTATAATCTATAAAGAGCTATAAAAAGACCCTATGTCAGGATTGGATGAATTGCTACTTGCTCTTATATAAAGAAACACAAACCTGAAGTACCTGCAGCAATAAGGCTTGCTATGGGTAACCATCAGACTATAAGAGGCACTTCAAGACGCTGCAGTGTATGTAGCACGAAAAACATGCCTGTGCGTACTGTATGGAGCTGTAAAATATGCAAGGTACCTCTTTGCTACCGGGAAGGAAATGAGTGTTTTAATTATCACCATGAACATATGTAATACTTGTTTTGAATAAATAATAAAATTAAAAAAAAATTTGTATACTTATTTCACAGTGGTTACCATAGCTAACCACCTTATAACTCACCCCCCCGCTGATGTAATTTAAAAAAAAAATGCATTCATGGCTTAATTTTAACCCGGACACAAGACTATATTGAAATTTACGATTCTATCATTGCCAACAAAAAACTGTGCCGGAAAGAGTTAAAGTATGTTCCTTTACAAAAAATCAATAGATATGTGAATAAAATAGTTGTGAATGGTCATATGAAAATGAGCAAAATGTATGAACATTGTGCATAATCATACATGGCGTATGAGTAACATTCTTTGCTGCTCATATTACATACTTTTTTATTTATCCACCGATTTTCTTCTTTTCAAATAAGTACTTGTTTTTTTTTTTGTAAAAGAACAGTCTTTAACACAAATGAAAAATTTGACAAAAAATCTGTTATTTCTTAAAATTTTTTTGCCTGTTAAATTTAGTAAAAAAGTTAAAATTTAGTAAAAGTAAAAATCTTGAATGATTAATAAATTCCTCAGAAACTACTAAGTTTATAGAAAACTGATGTACATATACACTGTTTATGGGGAGTTTTTCTACCTTTGATTTGCTACATTTCTTATAAGATACTATACGTGATTAAGTGAAACCACTCTTTTTAAGCTGAATAACGGTAAATTGCAAATATCCCCAAAACTTGTTTATAAAAAAATACTCGATTTTCGGAATCAGCAAGCGATAGCAATTAGATAATAGCACCGGTGCGCAAAAAAATAAAAGTTTGTGATCCAATGAAATTTATGCGTCTTGATAGTCGTCGTCATCGTCATCGTCACTGCTCACATTTCCATATTCACTATCATCATCTTCGTTTGATGCGTTGTCCAAATCAAGTATTGTATTATCTGTAATGAAATAAAAAATTGTCTGACTTATGCTGGATTAGGTATTATCTATTTATACCATTATTTCTATACGGTTTTTTTTACCTTTAACGATAATATCAGCAACTGTTGATGGCAATTGCTCTCCAACAAACCAAACGAAGTAGTATTTATTATCGTTTATGGTCCAGCCGGAAACTTGTGGCGATAAATATGTTGGATGTTTTAAGTTAGCGTTTCTCCAAAATTTTGTCACGTAACGAACTCGTAATAAATACTGATACAATTCAGATTTACATGGCGGTAAACTTGATGAATCAAAATTTCGAATTTTCTTTTCAAATTTGTCATTTGAACTTTTAGATCGATAAGTATTTGAAAATATATGAAATCGAACGTCATTGACGTTCGAAGCATCACGAATTCCATACATGTGACAGATAAATTTCTCTAGGATTAGAAATGTATGCTGGAGTAATTCTTCATCATCCTCTATAATATTTTGAAAAGCTGACTCTTGAGATTTTTCCAGCAATTTGAAAGGGCTGAGTTTGCCTTTCCGAGAGAAAGCCGGCGTATAATCGCACCCTGTGATTGCATGAAAACACGGTAGAGCTTTTGATAAAGAACTTCCAAGAGTTTTGTAGAGGTCATTAATATTAATATATCTCTCATTGTTTCCTACACCCATATTTATCCAAAGTTTTAAAGGAGCATTTAAATGGTCCATGTTGCCGAGAAGTATAACTAAAATATCTGAGTCGGAGCAGCGTATGACAATTTCAGCGTTGAAATTAATTTGGCAAATATGATATATAATACGCGAATCTGCTTCTTCGTGCTCTTCACATGACAACAAATCTTCAACAGTTTTAATTTCTTTGTTATTTTCAACTCGGTACGAATAGTACTTGTTGAAACTTACGTATATATTTTTATTGCCAATAAAAGAAGCCATGTGATCACTTGCCCAATGATCAATGAAAAAATTAACTAGAGCTTCTTTAAACCGTATATTTTTAAGTTCAGATGCAAAATTATGGGGTCGAATTTGGTTTGGTCCGATTTTAACTTGGCTGATTGATTCATTTCGACGTGAACGCTCACAATCTTTTATTGAAGGTATAAAGTATTGATCGAACACAATATCGATGCGAGTTGACTTAAATCGTGAAATTAGATTAAGAAACTTTTTCGATATACCTTCGAACGTTTGAGGCACTTCTTTCATAACATAAAGAAACCATCTAAAATACTGATATCGCAATATAATGGTTGCTTACTTGTATTGCTACTCATCTTCTTTTCCATTAATTTTACTAATTGTGCTTTATTTGTTTTGCAAATACTACCATCTGCATGACACATGGATGTTGGCACCGGTGTAAGCGGAAATGTCAATACTTTCTCAATATCGACTTTGTGAGCTAAGGATATTCCCAACATTCGTCCGAATAAATCTCTTTACATTCTTAGTTCGACCACTTTATTTCGAATGGTTAGTTTTTTTGTGGAACCTCAGCAAAGTTTAAAACTCGATTTTTATACCCGAGCGCACTTGTGCACAAGGGTATTATAACTTTGTTCACATAACGGTTGTTTGTAACAGGCAAAACGAATCGAGATTGATATAGACAAATGTATACATAAATGATCAGGATTAAAAGAGAAATCGATTAAGCGGTGACTGTCTGTCCATCCGTCTGTGCACACGATAACTCGAGTAAAAATTGAGATATCTTAACGAAACTTGGTATGTGCACTTCTTTCGGGCGTAGGACGGATGGTATTGAAAATGGACAAAATCGGACAATAACCACGCCTACCTCCCATATAACGGTAATTTTCCGAAATACGAAAACTGCGATATTTTAGTAACTACTGAAGATTATTCACTCATAATTGATATTTACAAGGAATGAAACCGAAACCCAAACCGAAACCGTAACCGTTTAAAACCGTTTCGTTTTTCAAAACCGAAACCGAAACCGTAACCGTTATCTTGACCTGAAAAGGATCGATACCGAAACCATTTCAATCACAGGTTTCAATCGGTTTCCAGAAATTTACAAAAATAATAAATAAAAATTTCTTTGAAATAAATGATTTATTTAACCAAAATCAGCAACATTTTGCTAAAATTCTTGTTAAGTAGTAAATAAGTATGGCAAGGTAACTTTTCGCAAAAATCTGCTGATGACTTTGTTGTTGTGAATCGATAATCGATTAATTATATTTAAGTAGTTTCTTTCCCGTACGCAATGCGAGGTCCCGCGTGTGCCCAAAATAGCCCAGAAATCATGCCTGTACTCAACAAAATGGGTAATAGAGAGCGAAAATTCGAGCGTATTCGATCGTAAGTGTATTCTTCTTCCTGCCCGAAATAGCCCGAAATTTTCTCCGAGTAAAAATGGATAAAGTGTCAAAGTGCATATCAGCTGTATTGTGTTTACATGTTGCCTGCATTTACTTGGTGCTTTTAAGGAAAAGTGAATGGCCTGTTGATGTATTTTCAATATATGTACTTAAAATCAAATTTGTGAAACCAAAATTCAATTTCCATGTGTTTGCATTTAATACCATGTTCTGACCGACAATCAAAACATGTTCCCTTCATTTTCTTTTCATTTACAACCTTTAACTTTCATTCTTATTTTGCTTTGGCCAGGCAATTAACAATAAATCCGAAATGGCGTATTAAAGATGATAAAATATGACTTCCACTTCGATAAATAATCGAAAAAAAAAGTTTTAGCAACGAAAACATGCTTCCGATGTCGGTCAGAACATGGTATAAGTGACAAAAACAAGAACAACGTGAATCAGCTGTTTCTCGACTTGTGGGCACGAAATGTGGAGGTTTGCGTTTTCGTACTTCTGAACTTTGTTCCATTTTTGAAAGAAAATGTTTCTCTTATTCTCTAATTACCAAATCCGGTCCGGATTGTCAGGGAAAGAACCTAGTGTTGATATTATCAGTGAACTGTAATTTTCGATTTTCTTTCCTCAACGTTTAAGACATTGTGATTTAAATAATATCAACAAAATTTATGTGAAAAACCGAAACCGGAGCGAAACCGAAACCAAAACCGAAATAAATTTTGAAGAACGAAACCAAAACCGAAACCGAAACCGGAACGTTATTTTGAATCGGTTTCATTCCTTGGATATTTACAATAAGTTTTAGACGACAAATAAGAATATTGTAAAATTTTGGAAAATGGGCGTAGGCCACGCCCACTTATGGTTACATGTGTTACATCTTGGTAATGGCTGCACCAATTTCTTCCAAACTTGGCACAGTTGTTGGCCCTGGTACAGCATATCAAATGGCCGAAAATTTTTAAAATCGGACAATAACCACGCCCACATCCCATATAACGGTTATTTAGAGAAATACGAAATCTTCGATAAATCAGTAATTATTGAAGCCAATTTATTCAAAATTGATGCTTGCAACAATTCTTTACCAAAAAATACGTTTAGGATAAAATTTTGAAAAATGGGCGTGGCACCGCCGAAATTTAAGGAGCTAATTTACTCAAAATGGATACACCCCGGTTTACCATGTAGCGGTAGCTTTCGGAAAGGTGAAAAACATATATTTAATACTTGCGCCGGGTATTTAACGTTCGGCTCCGCCCGAACTTAGACTTTCTTACTTGTTTTTAATTGGTTTGTCAAATCTATTTTCATCCTCGGCACATTCCTTAATGAACTGTTTCCTCAGTTTTTCGCCATTTTCCTCGATGTTCAATAAAAACTCAGCTACAGAAACAGGTTTTGAAGTAGCAATATTATAAAGGTTATCTTTATCTAAATCAGGGTCAAATGGGTTAACATTTCCTTTAAATATATCAACAAAATTGGCAAGTTGTTTTTCATAAATTTTAACTCGATTGGGCTGTAATTCTGCAGTCACATCTTGCAAATATCTTAGTCCACAAACATCGAGAACATGGGAGATCAAAGCTGCTCTAATACTATGGCTTTTTGCCCAGCGTTGACGTGCAGCTATGGAATTGGTGAAATGCGCAATTCCACTGAGGCGATTGGCAGCGTCAGCATTTATTGTCTGTTCGAGCGTAAGATCAATCGGTATCCTTGAAAATTTCTTATCGGTTCTTTTAATTCCCAAGCATCCAGATTTTAAGTCATCCCCAAGTCCTGGGTGTGTTTGGTTGACATTGTTCAAATTGTATGAATATTTAACTCACCATCGAGCGTAGTTCGGTTGATTTACAATAAAAAATATGTTGGTCATTTTTGGAATGACATACTTGAACATCTCAAAGTCACCCAGGCGTATTCTCCTTGATAGGGTGACATAATAATTAACAAGCTGGATATAGATCATATAGAATTGAGCAGTTTTGCCATGATCACCTTGTCTAGTTTTTGCTACGAATTCGTTATACGAACAAAGCAGTCGCGATAATACCTGATTCGGTAATAATTCTTCTATTGTAGTTGAATTAGAAACCTTAATATTCTGATATTTTACAAGGTCATTAATAATTTGTTCTCGAATGAAACCTTGTTCAACGTTCTTCGCTTTCAAAACTTTATCAAAATGTAGCATTTGCAATCCTAAAGCCATCAATGGATACAGACGTTTACAGCGATTGAAATGTTTACCTTCGATTATTCCACTCACAGATCCTGAAGCTATAATTGTGCTTTCCACCATCATATGTGATAACCCACACTCATTGATAAAAACTCCAATTGATTTAAAAAAAAGCCGTCATTAGATTAAATGAACCAAGATGTATGAAAAGATTATCAAACCTCGGACTCTCTGTTGATTGAATTTTATAAGCTATTTTAGCAATTGCCAAGTCATAGGTAACCTGAACATAAGTTTGATTACTTTCTTTACCAATTGTTTGGGCCTGTTCCATTGTATTCACCACTACTGCTATGTTTGTTGGTGACAAATAAATAGGTGTAAGGTAGGACACTTTTTGTTTCGAGCTATTGTCTTCCATGATACGACTATTGAAGCCAGTCCACATTGGAGTATTTGGCAGATGGAAAAAGTGTGAAACCAATTGTATTAGATCGATTGTTTGTATTAAAGGAAAGTTTTCGGGAATAAATGGTGGAATGTTTTCAACAAGTGTTAAGCGGCTTAACATTTGCAATCGGTTACTATATGGTACGATATCAGGAACAATTGCTTGAAAAGTTCGTCTTCTTTTTTCTGGAGGTGGTAACATAGCTTCTGAGTTATCACTTATATTCTTAAGATTCAATTCATTGTGAGAATCATTATCAATATTTTGGTATATTATTCCTACTGTGTCATGTAAAGTTTCTTTTCCGTTTAAAGTATCGAAATATCTATCAAAGTTGTCAAAAGCTACACCTGTGCATAATGACGGGTTTCGAATAATATCAGGAGGGGAAACTTCAAAACGCTGAGTAAATGAGTAGGTAGCTCCAGTTTCTAACTCTTCCAATGTGGTATAGTTGCAGCAATGTCCAAATCGATTTAAAATGTTTATGATTTTTCTGCTACTTGAAAGGCTTTTTACAGTCATATCAAGGTTAATATGCTTCGACAGTTTAACGGCACCATTACTCACACAGAAAATAGCATCAGAAGCCATTGAGTTACTTAATCTATTACAACTGAGACCATCTCTGTGACGAATATCTTTACCTCCAATCAGTGTTTTAAAAACTCGATCTAATTTGTCTGGAATTGTACATTCACCATTAATTAAATCACTTGTGTTGATTTTCGATTGTAGTTTTGATTTATCAATTTTTAAAATGATGTTTCGTAGGATTAATGCAACTTTGTCAATAACGTCATTCTCTTCAAGTTTCTTAAAATCTCCATCTTCTAATAAACTACAATCTTTATGAATGACCACTTTTCTTTTATGTTTAATTAATATTTTGACTTCTTGAAATATTTTAAAATTTTCTGTTCAAAAGAATTATTTGTCATTAAAATTATATCCGGCTGAGGCTGAAGGTTTAGCTCATGTTCCAAGCTATCATTGTACGTGTCACAAAGAGAAGATAACAGTAAACAACTTTTTTTTATGACAACCCTTTTTCTATTAACGTTATTATGTTTTTAAAAATATTTTTGTGGATATTTCGATTGGTATGCCAGGAAGTATGTCGAATGTCCTCAACAACTTTACTGTACTCATTGAAATACCATAATCACACGAGTCATGATAAAAAACATTTTTATTTGCAAATTGTAGGCGTTTGATTTCTTCCAACAACTCTTCATTTTCTAATTCTGTCATCCACTCTGCTATTTTTACATAAATTTTTGCCGCTTTTAGATTGATTAAATCGAATATCGATTAAGGAAGGGCTTTCGACTAGATTTTTTAGGTCCGATTCGATGCAAATAAATAATAAAAAACAGAAATTGTAACCAAACTAATTATAATTATAATTATTTATATTTTATTTTATATGATTATATTATTAAGACGGTGTATTAACCTTCGCCACCACTGTTTTAGTACAATTTAGAAGTAACGGTAATTATTTATGCTTCTCCCACCTTTCTTCAAATCATCGCTCAGATTTGTACCTTATGTTGCGCTGACCCATGATTCAATAATACAAGCAGTGTTGCCAGGTGTTCGGCATGAGAAAACGTCCCTCTTGGTCTGAAAAAACGTCATTTCCTATCCAAAAACGTCTTTTTCAATTGAATGTACAAAATATTGTTCTTATTAAACTTTTATTGTATACAAAGGTACATATCGAGCCCTAACCGCCAAAATAACGTAAGCGACATTTTTTTCAAAATTTCTGCATCAAAAAGAAAATTTTATCGCTTACGTTATTTTGGCGGTTAGGGCTCGATATGTACGTAATGTATATTAAAATAACATTTCGACAGAGCATATTTAAAATTCATTGTAAACTGGTCGTTAATATAAAAATCATTTTCTACATACACTTGTGGTCTGCTGATTAAGTCATCAATATTTTGATCGATCTTGGCTGTTTCTCTTTCGTTTATTTAATATTTATTATTTTTCCATAGAAGCCAAGCTCATTAACAAACAAAATATAAATCCACAAAAATTGTGCAAAAATTATAAATAATCTGCAAATTTTCAGCTAGATTTTCAATTTTTGTTCAGAGTTTTAAGAATTTTTTTGAGTATTAACTTTGAATAAATTAAATTTCAGGGCAATAATGTGAAAGTTTAAAGGGGCTAAATAATCGCGTTGACTTTTAATAATTTTTTTTTCTTGTAGGCATTTGGTTACGGGCTCGGTTGTCGAAAATGCTAAGTTACGTTCTGCTAAGAAGGACCATAGCAATAGGTCCATTTAATATCAAAAAATTGTTATGAATTGTTGCTAGTACTTGCAAGTTTTTACTGGGAATGCATTCACTAACCCAAAATATTTGCAAGAGGGAGCGAATTCGAGAGCGTAGCAACCCGAGAGAGCTGCAAATTCTTGCAAGTCAAAATTTTACTAGCAGGATTTTGCAGGAGTCAAAGAGTAAGGTTATGTTTCAAATTCAAATGTAAACAAACTGTTTAAGAGGATGATTTGATGAAACATAATTAGTGAAATGAAAATATGGATGAAAAATTTAAATTTATTGTATATTTTTTATTTTTATGACGATGGGAACTATTCCCAATTAAAAAGAAAATTGGGCGCCAAAATTTAACCGTCAGAAAGTGTCAAAATGGCTTAAGTTGCAAGTTTTTACTAGTTTTGCATTCAATAACTTTTTATGAAAATTTTCTCTTGCTCTCGATTTTACTCTCTATTCTTCTTTTANCTACATACACTTGTGGTCTGCTGATTAAGTCATCAATATTTTGATCGATCTTGGCTGTTTCTCTTTCGTTTATTTAATATTTATTATTTTTCCATAGAAGCCAAGCTCATTAACAAACAAAATATAAATNAACATTTCGACAGAGCATATTTAAAATTCATTGTAAACTGGTCGTTAATATAAAAATCATTTTCTACATACACTTGTGGTCTGCTGATTAAGTCATCAATATTTTGATCGATCTTGGCTGTTTCTCTTTCGTTTATTTAATATTTATTATTTTTCCATAGAAGCCAAGCTCATTAACAAACAAAATATAAATCCACAAAAATTGTGCAAAAATTATAAATAATCTGCAAATTTTCAGCTAGATTTTCAATTTTTGTTCAGAGTTTTAAGAATTTTTTTGAGTATTAACTTTGAATAAATTAAATTTCAGGGCAATAATGTGAAAGTTTAAAGGGGCTAAATAATCGCGTTGACTTTTAATAATTTTTTTTTCTTGTAGGCATTTGGTTACGGGCTCGGTTGTCGAAAATGCTAAGTTACGTTCTGCTAAGAAGGACCATAGCAATAGGTCCATTTAATATCAAAAAATTGTTATGAATTGTTGCTAGTACTTGCAAGTTTTTACTGGGAATGCATTCACTAACCCAAAATATTTGCAAGAGGGAGCGAATTCGAGAGCGTAGCAACCCGAGAGAGCTGCAAATTCTTGCAAGTCAAAATTTTACTAGCAGGATTTTGCAGGAGTCAAAGAGTAAGGTTATGTTTCAAATTCAAATGTAAACAAACTGTTTAAGAGGATGATTTGATGAAACATAATTAGTGAAATGAAAATATGGATGAAAAATTTAAATTTATTGTATATTTTTTATTTTTATGACGATGGGAACTATTCCCAATTAAAAAGAAAATTGGGCGCCAAAATTTAACCGTCAGAAAGTGTCAAAATGGCTTAAGTTGCAAGTTTTTACTAGTTTTGCATTCAATAACTTTTTATGAAAATTTTCTCTTGCTCTCGATTTTACTCTCTATTCTTCTTTTACGCTCTCGCTGAAAGTACTTACTGGAAAAGTAATTGAATGGACCTAATATTTCAGTTTTTTAGTGTTCATTACATTTTCAATGAAGACTTAAAAAAGTCGCCTACTTTTTTCTGACGTTTTATGCAGCACAGCTTTTTTGATGCTTTTGCGAGAGTTAACGACGCTAACCTAAACACTAGATACATACACATATACATATAATCATTATTCACGAACCAAAATACATACAAACAACTATATGCCCTTTAACCTTGTATGATAACATAATAACAAAGAGAATACGATAGACAAGTATAAACCTGTAAACATCTTTTTAATAACATAAACAATTATATTCGGTGATAAGTAACAAAGCATTATGATAACATAATGCTAAACATGTAAACATCTTTTTATCACCAAACAAACAATAGTTAGAAATAGTATAAATAGATGTAAGTGTAAAAATGGAA
>NW_016157203.1:267290-278734 GCF_001687245.7 Rhagoletis zephyria
GAGTTAACGACGCTAACCTAAACACTAGATACATACACATATACATATAATCATTATTCACGAACCAAAATACATACAAACAACTATATGCCCTTTAACCTTGTATGATAACATAATAACAAAGAGAATACGATAGACAAGTATAAACCTGTAAACATCTTTTTAATAACATAAACAATTATATTCGGTGATAAGTAACAAAGCATTATGATAACATAATGCTAAACATGTAAACATCTTTTTATCACCAAACAAACAATAGTTAGAAATAGTATAAATAGATGTAAGTGTAAAAATGGAAAACAGTTCTGGAAATAAAACGAGACTGAAATAAACTCTTGTGTACTTTTAATTCCTAACAAGGACTCATAACTCGAGCGTGCCTGCTGCAATAGATCGGCTCTTCCTGAATTGGCTTTTAATGTGTAAACATTACAGCAAGCCTCGTAACCTCAAGTGTTTACACAACCAGCCTTTGAACAAGGGATCCTTGGTCCAAGAATCCAGAAAAAATCTATTGAAGCAGCTGCAGCAAAACACAAAGATTGTAAAGATTTATTAAGAAAATAATTCAAAATCAGTTCTACTTATAAGATTTAATAACAAAGAAAAAATTCCGGGAAGTTAAAAAACGTCATTTTTTACACAAAAAACGTCCAAACGTCAACAGGGTACAAAAAACGTCCAAATGACGTTAAAAACGTCAACCTGGCAACGCTGAATACAAGGTTCGATAAACTGACAGTTGTCTCTCTCGCACCGCTCCCTTAGCAGTGGCACCGTGTTGCTTCTTTGCACATTTACATGGAAACAGTGTAGCTTTGGTGTGAAATAGAAGTATGAGTACGGTGACAATCCGTTCTGTTTTTTGCAGGACCGTACTGTTTTTCAAAGGTCGGTCCTGCGTAGTTTTTCAAACCTGAAAAACCTGAAAATGTACTGATTTTTTCCAAGTGTCCTGCATTTGTCCCGTATTTTATTCGTTATTTTAAAATTATCGGACAATGGATGGATTTTTTCAAAAAAGTGTTTTTTGGTACTTTTCGCAGCTTTTCTTCAATATCTCATTAGAAAATCTCCCAATCAACGTAGGCCACTTTCAGCTCGAAGGGTATTGATGTGCCTCTTACCAAAATATATAACTTGTGGCGACTTCAATGAAATTTATTAGTGCTACAGGCGACCATTTGAATTTTGTCGTCAAAGTCGAAAAAAGTGAGATTTTCAATCAAATGCGCAGTTTCATTTGATTTTTTTCATTATTTTAAAAATTCGATGAAGAAAATATATCACTACAGTAAGTTTTGAGTCAAAAATAATGAAAATCGGATTAGAAATGTAGATGCTATGGAGCGCAATCTGCACAAATTATATATTTTTGTAAAGGGCACTTTGTAACTCGTCGTTTAGGCCGATTCATGACGTCAATTTTTGACAAATAACTGCGAAAAGTACCAAAAAACAAAAAAAAGGTATTGTTTTCATTTTAAACGACTCAAAATTTGCCTATAAAATAATCTCTTAAAGATTTTAACTTTTCGTGTAAGCTATTTTAATTATAATATGTTTTACTATACTTTTATAAATACTCATGTAGAAAAAGAATAATATCGATGAAGAAAAAGTGATTCATATTTAAAGTTTAAAATGTATTAAGAATTTAGAATCATAAATACTCTTTTGATATTTGTATACTACGTAAATATATGTAAGCATATTTTTGAAAAATTGTCCTTCATTTTGAATCCATATTTATGGTCACCGTAAGTATGAGCGTTTGTGCAATATGTTTATTTGTATATGCATATGAAGCATATTTAACTGATGAAAACATAAACTGTTTTTAAATTGGATGTTTACATCAATCTCATAGTAGTCTTATTTTAATTTTGAGTCATTTTGCAGTTTTTATACAGCTAAATAGCACATTTAAATTACGCAATTCACATAGATACATCAATATTCCGTTCAACATTGCGTTTAAAATGCTAGATTTCCTGCAAATACATTAGAATTTACAAAAGGAATTTCAGTACTAATTGCCTACTTTGCGTACTTTTCTAGTACCATTTTCGCACCAAAAGATTTCATTCCTCCCCTTTTCTCCGTCCTTCGTAAATGCAACCTTTTGTAAGGGAGTGTCAAACCGCAGCTGTCAATAATTATTATTGAATCATGGCGCTGACCAAGGGAAATAAAATTCATTCGCAAGTCACCGCTCAAGAGTAGTAGACTTGAAATCAAACCATCGTATTTTATAACGCTTTGTTCGAATTAGACGTTCGTGGACTTTTTGACTCTTGCGGCTGGTCCCACACATCTTAGCGATGCTCAAGGAGCCTCATTACAAAATTCGATCTTTAAAGCAGAAATTAAAGTAACTTTATGAACTTTATAAAAATGATATAAACTCCACAGTTTATTTAACGTAATTAATTAATAATAAAATAATAGTTTATAGTTAATTATTTAACTCCCAATTATAAGTATAAAAAATTTTGTGTTTTTCTCTTGCTTTTCTTGCTTTATTCCGACACTATAGAAGTTCATGATTCAATAATAGAAAGGTTTTGTAATAAAACAGTCTTCTCGCTCCCACACATAAAATCGGCAGCTTTACTTATGCAGAATGTTGCTTACTCTACAGTTTCTAGTGATATTAGTAGTATAACCAAAAATTCGTCATACTAAATGTAATTTTCTAGAACAAGTGTAGAATAGTGACCGTTTAGCTATAAAATAACCAAAAATGTCGATAGATAGAACTTTTTACGCTGATTACAACGATACGATAAGAGGTTTATTTGCTTTGTTTATTTGTATTTTTTATTATCACTGAATTGTTGAAACCCAAAAGTACATCATGATAAAATATTTAATAAAGAATTAAAGATAATAACTTGTACTTTCTAAATAATATAAATTTCTTTACCATTAATTATGCAGTTTTTTTTCAAAAAAGATTATTTCATGAAAAAATAACATTTGTTCGTTATTTACAGGTCTATTCTGCGCTGGTAACATAAATTTTGTAACCGGTAATTAAAGTGTCTGTAAATTTTTAAACTTTTTCACATTCTGTGCTCTCTTGTAACCGGTAAATTTGATTACCATCTCATAAGCTGGTAACAAAATATTGCCCCGTGAAATATGCAATACAGGAATATCCACAAATCTTCATAGCTGAATTGCTGAATATTTTCACTGCATTACCAACGTACCTAGAATCGCGGTGACAAGAAGTGGTAACAGGTCTATTCTGCGCTGGTAATAAAAAGTTTGTAACCGGTAAATAAAGATCCTGTCAATTTTTAAACCCTTTTCACATTCTGTATACTCTTGTAACCGGTAAATTTTGCTACCATCTCATAAGCTGGTATCAAATTATTGCCCGTGAAATATTCAATGCCAGGATTTGCACAATTCTTCATATCTAAATTGCTGAATATTTTAACTGCATTACCAACGTACCTAGAATCGCGGTGACAAGAACTGGTAACATTTTTTGGTACTACAATTTTCCGGTTACAAAATCGTTGGTAGCGTGCAGAATAGACCTCTTAGTGGTTTTGGTTTAAAAAACAAGAAGCTATAAATTATGTACACCAGCTGAATTAGTTATCTTTATGGTGGCGTCATTAGTTTTTTTATCGGTTATACTTACAGTTCGTAAGATATTTAATATTTAAACAAGTAAGAAAGTCTAAGTTCGGGCGGAGCCGAACATTAAATACCCGGCGCAAGTATTAAATATATGTTTTTCACCTTTCCGAAACTACCGCTACATGGTAAATTAGCTCCTTAAATTTCGAAATATTGAAGTTTCAAGCATTTCTGAAATTTACTGTTATATGAAAAGCGGCCGTAATTTTAGTTCGATTTCAATAATTTTCCATGGTTTGCTTCTATGTGGCATAATAACCACACCGAGTTTGGTACAAATTGGTAGAACGGTTACCGATATAAATATATGTGATCATAAGTGGGCGGTGCCACGCCCATTTTCCAAAATTTTACCCTAAACGTATTTTGGTAAAGAATTGCTGCAAGCATCAGTTTTGAATAAATTAGCTTCAATAATTACTGATTTATCGAAGATTTCGTATTTCTCTAAATTACCGTTATATGGGATGTGGGCGTGGTTATTGTCCGATCAGGGCCAACTACTGTGCCAAGTTTGGAAGAAATTGGTGCAGCAATTACCAAGATATACACATGTAACCATAAGTGGGCGTGGCTACGCCCATTTTCCAAAAATTTATAATATTCTTATTTTTCGTCTAAAAATTATTGCAAATATCAATTTTGAGTGAATAATCTTCAGTAGTTACTAAAATATCGCAGTTTTCGTTTTTGGGAGGTAGGCGTGGTTATTGTCCGATTTTGCCCATTATCAATACCAGAAGTGCACATACCAAGTTTCGTTAAGATATCTCAATTTTTACTCGAGTTATCGTGTGCACAGACGGACGAACGGACGGACGGACGGACAGACAGTCACCGCTTAATCGATTTTCTTTTAATCCTGATCATTTATGTATACATTTGTCTATATCTATCTCGATTCGTTTTGGCTGTTACAAACAACCGTTATGTGAACAAAATTANAAAGTTATAATACCCTTGTGCACAAGTGCGCTCGGGTATAAAAATTTAAAAACTGAACTCTAACCTTCTAGAACGTCTTGATTTTTTTACTTGTACTTTTTACAAATAATTTTGGCATGGTTGAAATGAGCATAAAAAGTTCTGTTGATCTGCAGTTTTCCTTTTTGCATAGCTGAACGGTCGGTTCCAGGAAATGATGAATAACTTAAATCAAAAATGCACATATTTATGTATTGTTTAGTATTTTCATTAAAACACCAAATATATTGCAAATTTGCATAGAATTACTTCTAATTGTATACTTTGCGTACTTTTTGTAGTACCTTTCTACGACCGTTTTCGCAAAAGGCGATCACATTCTTCCCCTTTCTCCTACTTCCAAAATACAAATCTGGATAAAGGAGTGTCAAATTTTAGCTGTCACAAATTACACAACCTTGTATTATTGAATCATGATAGAAGTTTTAAGTTTTTATTTGCCTTAACGTACGTATTTGAAAAAAAAAATTAATTGTTGATATTACAATAATTAGATTTGTATTATAACGTTAGATAAGTAGTTATAGTTTCCAGTTTTCATACTAAAATCCTTTGAAAATTCACTATTTTGCTACTATCTCCCTCACTACCAGCGTAATACTTTTCAGCTTTAAATCGCTCTGGATCTTGCTTTAGCAACCGAATTAATGTCTGGTAAATTAATTTTAGATTCATTAGAACTTAAACAACATCATATTAAATTTTGAGCTTTACTAAAATGAGTTGAAAAATTAAATTTTTTTAAATAAAAAATTACGTCTGGCGCAATGTTAGCAACAACGGACATGTCTGGCAATAATAAATCTACGTTTCTAAAAGCTAGTTAAAGCCAATGAAAAGAAAATTAGCCTTACTAAAATGACTTTAGAAATTGGCATTTTTAACTGTAAAGATACGATCCGCCTGCCAGATGGTCCCCACGCTAAGCGAGGGAGTGAAAGAGATGTCATATCAAAAAACCAGTTGTCCTGAAATTCCTGTTTTCACGACGTTGCTAGCTCCCGTACTAAATAGAAGTATTTACCTTGGCTAAAATAATATTAATATTTAATACTACCTTATTGGACGTGTTCGCCTCTTAGACTTTTTTTAATGGTTAAAGGCCAGAAATATTAGAAAGAATTACCCTTTTTGACTATAAAAGGGGTAATAATTTGAAGTTTTTTATTTAATTCATATACGTACATAAGACTAAAAATTACTTTTGAAATATCCATATCTGAAAAATAAAAGAGCCATTTAATTAATTAGTTTTAAGCATAATTTATTATTTCTTATTCAAGTTAGATATGTAGAAGCTAAACAATTTTGTGGATTATTTAGTATTGAAAGACAAACACTAACAATAACAAAGAGCTTTAAGGATTTACAATCAATGTATTAAACAATAATTAGAAACATAAATAAATATTTTGACGCTAATAAGGGTAATGTAATGTAATAAATCCACGGAATAGTTCACACAAAGAGAAGCAATCAAGAACGTAGATACTGAAGACTACCCAGATTGAGAAGTATTTATATCATTCTAGATAAAAGGTCCAACTACGGTTTCAAACCACCATGTTAATGCCGCAAAAAAAAATCTGTTAAAATGGGGAAATTAGTAAAAAATATTTTTCACAAATAATACTCCAAGGACTCACCGACAAATACATACAAAAATCTTAATACAAGTAACCAATGCTGTAACCAATTAAAAGTAAGCGTCAATGCCGTACAACACGATGTCTTCAGGCAAAAACACCTGTAAAAATGGTGAAATTAGTAAAAAAAAAATGTACACCAAGTATACTTCCAAGGACTCACCCACGAATGCAAGCAAAAATTATTGATAAAAGTAACCAATCAAAAGTGACAGTTAATGCCCGTACAACTCGATGTCTTTAGGCAAATACACCTGTCAAAATGGTGAAATTAGTAAAAAATATTTTGCACAAAGAATACCTCCAAGGACTCACCCACGGGTGCATACACAAATTGTTTAGGCACGTCTGCTAACACCAGGCGCCTATGTACTTCTGCATGTGCTAAAATTTCCTTTATGCAATTTATGAAATTTTTGCACATGCACTTCTCAACTGCCATGTAATTGAACTTTCTTAAGTTTCAATTAGATGGTACTTTAAAGTATGCTCTGCCTAGTCGGATGCATCCTCCGGGCACTGCTTCCGGAGCATTTCATTACAACCATGCAGAGGTGGCAAACGAACTTTGCCATTGGCCACAGTGCCTACCCACCATTTTTGAACCAATAAATATTTTTTTGTATATAAATACATACATACATGAAATCAACAACGTGAACATAAGAATGCAACACGTGATATTAGTGGCTATAACGTTTAACTAAATAAATTTAAATAGGTAAATATGGGATATTTATAAAGAATAATCGATTATACCTTTTGCATTTCAAGCGCTCATTTAAATACTTTATACGGAAATGCAATGTTGGAACGTCTATTTCATGGCTGAGGGATAATAATTTTTCAGAGAAGTTGGTGTTGCCAAAAATTACTTCGCCATTAAATATTTAAAATATCCTTTCCAATAATTGAAGCTTTGCGCGAAACTCTTGTGAAGGCTTTTTAAGTCCACCATAATAAACTTCGTCCACCCATGTCCAATCCTGCGAACTTCTGTAGCCTGCTACGTATTCAAGAGCGTCTTCATGTAGCTCGTCCAAAACACTTTCTTGCAACCCTTGAACGATTTCATCGCAATCGTTCTCAGGCTCGTGCTGTTCAAAGACCGGGTTGACGCATTGGTCTTCAGCCAATTTCAACCACTCCGTTTCATCCCTTTCAGCATTGCCTCCGGACCGCAAAATTTCTATATTTCGAGCTGTTAAGGTGAATTAAGTTGGAAATGTATTTTTGAAAGATTTTCGATATTGTGATCTTACCTAACAAATGTTTTCGAAGCCTGTATTTGAATTGTAACGGACTTGGATGGTCGGCGAGTCCTCCTTTACTCCTCATGGGAGCAAAGAAGTTTTCTAAAATGTCTTGGTTGAGCCTGTATGTAACAACGTAGTTCATGGCTTCAGACTGTTGTTAGTCATCAAAATGCCTTTTCGAGATGGCAGCAACGCTCGTTTATCTGGTATAATCATCCTTTGCATGATACTACTCATGTTGTTTATTATCACCTCCTGAGCTTGAGCCTCCATACCGTAAGGTTTTGTGGCGGCAGTGTTGCGGATGGTATTAAGCTTGCTGTTGAGGAGGTCAAACCAATAATTTACCAAATCGAATAACGCTGCTGTTTCGCACGGGTTATAAACATCTCTACCCAGTAGATAGCATTGCCTTATTGCGCTTGCTGTAGTATGTGAAAATAGCTGTGCTGCTAATTTCACCTTTTGCCGACGCGCATGATGCACAAGTAGATGCTCCTCAGTCAATTTGTGCGCGATTGATACGTCCGAAAAAGACGAGTACTTCATTATTTTACTGATTGGAGCTATGAATTTTCCTTCCAGCATAAACCCAGTATCCAAAAAATGGTTTCGGATAAGTTTTAACAAGTGAGGGGCGTCAGCAAAAACGAACACCATTGCCTCACTATCCAAAGGATGCTGAACCCATGATCTTTCTATGAAAAAATAAGTAAATTGTTAAAAGGGTACGATTACGTTTTTATGTCTACTATACAGTAATGTACCCGGAGATAGGCCCAAATGCCTCCAAAGAGCTTGGTCGCTGGCGCCCATATCAGACACCATTGCAACCACTGTGTAGCCGGCGACAAAAAGTTTGTGTATAATATCTTGAAGGAGGTCTGGGGCCATTTTTCTGTCAAAGTCGTAAAATACTGGTTGTTTCCATGACGACTTTAGCCCACTTGCGATGACTACTTGGACATTATGACATGGTTTTCGGATCATGTCCATCCTTCGATCGTGCTCATATACAGGAGCCACGCTCATCTCGTCAAATGCGAGAACCGTTAAGCGGTCCGCAAGTGACAGGTCAGTGCCGGTTTGCATGAAATCAATAATGAAAGGCAATATTCCGTCACTGAACTTTAGCTTTTGCAACCACTTTTGCATTGTTGATTCACAAGGCAATGGGTAGCCTTTTTCGTACAAATGGTTATAGGCTCTTGGCCCTGCTGCGTGGAGTGTTACTGCGTTGGACATATCCAACCAACTCCAGTGCATTTTTTGTCCGGGGCATACCAACTTTCTCATCTGTCCTTCTGAGAGAAACTTTGACAAACTCTCTTTAAGAGTTTCATATTCGGCACGTTGAGCCTTCAAACAACGGTTTTCTGCTTCGAGCGTATTTATTTTTGCTTTGAGCATTTGGGTTTCCGTGATCAGGGAGCTTACAATTTCAAAACTAAAACATATATGTGTGTACATATATTTTATAAACCACAATATGTTCGAAAGGCAGAGCTGTTTTTTGTGTTTGTCTTTTATATTTGGTGAAATAAACGTGTCACTTGAGTGCAAAATTGAGTTTGTCTAAAGGTAGAAATTTAGCGAGCAGGTTGCGGTTTAGAAGACTACCAAGCTGACTGGCGAATGGAATACAGGTGAGTATACGAGAGCACATATTTCCCTCAGTTTGATATTCATCTAAGTACTAAGATAACTAGCAGGTTATGATTACTTCAAGCATGTTAAATAGTGAATGTAGTTTTTATTGTAAAAGTGATTTAAAATAATAAATGAACAAATAGAAGTTTAAAAAAAATGCATGTGTAGATATGTATGTATGTATATTTTTAATTTTAATTTATTTAGAATTTTATTATTGTAGTATATGTATGGATTTTGAAATTTACGCTGTGCAATAGTTAACGTGTAATGTATTTTACCCGCGTGTTAAAAACTCCTTACCAAGTTTGGGTTGATTTGTCTGGGTTGGTTTTACTAGGAGATATTGGCAGATCCCATGATTCTAGTGCCCCACAGTCATGGGCACAGCCTCTTTAAGCAAGTGTAGACGTGTTCCGAAGCTTATATTGCAAATGTCGCTTTGCGAAAAATGAAGCTCGCATACTCTAGAATGCGGGGTAAGTGGCACACCGGTGACTTCAATCCACTCATCCAGCCTAACCTAAGTCCACGTATTTCTGCAAATTGCACAGCTTGGCTTAGCCATTATTAATTTTTTAATCACAAATAAAACAATGTTGCAAGCAAATAATAAATGGTCGTATTGCCCCCAAAATATACATATGTAAATACTTCCAAAGAAGTAACACATAAAACGTTCAACGAATAAAGGCAACATTGTCGAATGTCAGAAAATGAACAGAGAATGCTGTTTTATTACTTCACCTGTTTATTGCGCCATGCGTTTTCAAGTTTTTTTTTTGTATTTTAAATTTTTTTTATGCTTTATAGTTGTTGCCACCACCTTTAAGTTGTTGAGAATCCATTTTATTTTTGATTCACGTATAAATTTTAATTTATTTTTTTTTAATTTTTTGTTCTTTATAATTTTGTAAATGGCCGCTGCTGTTCGGGACGAACCCACAGTCGCCATGTCGAAGCGGTTCTTTTTCCCACTTCTGGTACGCGTACCAATACCCGTGGAGCCCCAGCGCTCCGCCGGCGTTGATGTCGGCCAATCCCTGGCTTGTTGTTTATGCTGCTGCAATTTATGTGCTGTAGCTCTGCAGCAGCATTTCCCATGGAGGCCTGGTGCGTTGATGCCGGTCAACGCTGGTAGTCAGCAAGCCTCCGAAAAAGGACTGAACTGTTCGGTTTCAAGTAAGGGTCTGATTATGCATACTTCGCATAACTTCGCACAACCATTTGTACCAGTGCACTAAAAGTGTAACTTAAGAAAATGTGAAGCAAAATCTAAACTCAACAGGTCGCTAAGTTTTTAAAAGTTCTGCTAATTTCTGGGTAATGGAATACACACAAAATGCATACAAAGTACATACGTAATTACAGTTTGAAGTTTATGCGAAGTTGTGCGAAGTTATGCGAAGTATGCATAATCAGACCATAAGGCGCAATAATGCCGCTAATTTTATTTTTCATTTTCAACTTAAACCTAGCTGCTATCATACATACGTCAGAGTCGCATTTTAATATCGTAAATTTGTGTAATAGATTAGCTTTAAGGCGAATTCATATAAGGTGATTTGTAGTAATTTGTAGGGTTGCAAACAGTGTTGCCGTTTTAGACCTTTGGTGGCTAGATTTAGCTACCAAATACTTTTTTGGCCACATAAATTTAAAATTGCCCCTTTTTTTAGCCCTTTTTAGAATTTATTCATACTTGGCATGAAAAAGTTGTATATGCTTAAATTGTTTTTTTTTGCATTTATGTAATAGATGAATTTTTAAACTAAGAAAGTTTGATATATACATATACATATATGTATTTTATGTACCTTACGCTTTTATAACACCATACTGTAAAAGTATTGGGGCTGTTAACTTATCTTTTAACGATTTAACTATACTTTAAAATAGATAAGTTCACGGCCCTTAATATGCTAAATTTGTTAAATGAGCCATGAAGTCGATTGACCGTGTATGTTCTTGTGGTGTGATTGTACCAGCATGCTGGTGTCGTTAGTGGTGAAATTAGCTCAATTTTCTAAGTAAAAAGTATTTTGGCGGAAATATCTTGCACTATATGAGTCAAAGCCGTGTTTGTGGAAGATTACGTTCAAGATATTCAGGGCTGTCATGGAATCCAAGTCGGTTTTGCATTTTGTCGGAATTACAAACCAATTTTGGTTTCATTTGGTGTCATGAAACCGGATTGGTTTTGCTCTTTTCGAACATAAACAAAACCGATGTTCGAATCAGCTGT
>NW_016157203.1:280873-286726 GCF_001687245.7 Rhagoletis zephyria
GTCAAGCACCATTCGGAAACCCTCTTTGTTGAGGCGATAATATGCTATGAAACTGCAAATACGCTATAAATATTTATAAACGCACATTAAAAAACAATCTACTTACGCTGTCTCAGGCAGCTCAAGTGGATTGCTGCAATCTCTCAAAATTTTTCTTTTAACTTTCTCGGAACTTTCTTCTTCCAATAAGAGAAATGCGACAACTGCGGATGTCATTTTGCGCTCACTTATTTTTTTTTAAATTACTGAAAACAATTCAATTTTATAAAATTGTGTCAAAAAAATATACATTCAAATTATCGCCATACACACAAATGTGCAAAACAGCTGATTCGAACATCGGTTTTGTTTATGTTCGAAAAGAGCAAAACCAATCCGGTTTCATGACACCAAATGAAACCAAAATTGGTTTGTAATTCCGACAAAATGCAAAACCGACTTGGATTCCATGACAGCCCTGATTGTTTAACAAAAAGCTAGAAAAATTATGAAATTTCTGCTCTAATCATTTCGATCTTTCCTCGACCTCATTTGTAAAGAAATAAATATTGTACCAGCATGCTGGCAAGTTATATGCTTCGAGCAGCAAGCTGGGGTCGTATATTTCCCCTTTTATACAAAAAGGTTTTTGGTTGGATAAAATATTAGCTTTTTTTTCAAAGTTCATTGTTTTTATATACCATTACTTATTGAAAATCTTTACATGTATACTTATATATGTATATGTAAGTAAAAAATTTTAGCTACCATTTTTAGCCACAAAGGAATTTGGCTACCATTAAAAATTATGCGCGGCAACACTGGTTGCAAATTGTATGCTTTCATCGCATTATACTACGTTGAAATTGACGAGCTAAACATGTTAAATGGGCTTTAACCAGTTAAATGAACAAAACATGTTCATAAACAAGTTAAATCGCATGCAATTGTTGTTGGAAAATTTAGCCAGTTAAATCATTTAACTCGTTTGAAAACTAGTTCAATGCAGAGTTGTATCAGAAACCTTTCTGCTCCGGCCAATCAGAAAGACCCAANGAAAAGTTGCATCGCCCCTAGCGTACACGCCACGGCATATTACTGAAATGGCAATCTCTAAATCACTACATATATGAAATTTTTCATTCATCCAAAAAGACAAACGCATAAATATGTGTGCATTTATAAATGTAAATATGTGCATAAATATGTACGATTGTTCTGCTTTCGTCTTCCCCTCGCCGTCCACCAACCAAAGACAAATTATTAAATTTCTGCGAATTGCCACGACGCCACCAAAATTAACCCTTGGTTGACGAAATATTTAGGTTTTCGCATAAGTTTACATTTAATAAAGCCATACTCGTACATTTTATATGGAGAATAATATTAATTAATTTAAAATTCTGCATGTAACCATGTTCTCGACGATACATGTAACTTTCATAAGGATTAAACATAAAAATTGTGCTTCAACCAGCTGAAACCAAAAAAACTATGTCCGCTAACATGGGTTAAAAGCAAACCGGAATTAACATTTTTTACACGCATACATGCATACATTCATATACACATGTACAGTGAAGTAGCACTTGCTTGAACATTGCATTACTTGTACTTTGATGTGTTTGAATCTNAGCTTTCATTTGACATCCCAATATTCAAAAAATTTATATTCTGAAAAATATTAAAAATAAAAAATTATCAAAAAATAACAAAATTGTATGCATACCTGCCCGCCAAAAAAGAGGCCAAGGCGGTAATTAGTTATTTCCCATGAGGTCTCACCGTANCATTTTTTAAATTAAAAAATAAATGAAATAATTTTTTTGCATTTATACAAATGGTGTTNTGCTTGAACATTGCATTACTTGTACTTTGATGTGTTTGAATCTTTTATGGTACAGAAGATTTGCTTACGGATGAAAAATATTAAAAATCGTCCGTGCATATATGTAAATATATTTTTATAAACGCTTTGAAGTATAAACATTTTTTAAANGGCAGAGATAAATAGTGCATACGAACTACATAAACATTTTGAAGTCTCTAATTAATCCGTATGCGTTAATATCATGAAGCAGACATTCGCGTAATTTTGGACATGTAGCCGTTTAGGTAAGAACGATTTTTAGCACATGCTGGATGCTGGAAAAATGGATGTATTAANTTAATGTATTTTCCTGCAAAAAACGCTTGACGGTGATGAATTTGCGGGGAGATGTGCTGCGGCTGTTTTTATACCCGAGCGCACTTGTGCACAAGGGTATTATAACTTTGNGTAATTTTGGACATGTAGCCGTTTAGGTAAGAACGATTTTTAGCACATGCTGGATGCTGGAAAAATGGATGTATTAACAATGTTTACAATTTCATGTAGACCAAAGGCAGAGAACTTAGATAGATAGAGAAGGTGCAAACTGAAAGTGGAAACTATTCGCGGACGAAAAATTAACAGCGTTAGAAAAGTTCAAGTCGGAATGTAGAAATTCTGTTGAATTTNATAAATGATCAGGATTAAAAGAGAAATCGATTAAGCGGTTACTGTCTGTCCGTCCGTCTTATATTTATATCGGTAACCGTTCTACCAATTTGTACCAAACTCGGTGTGGNCGAGCAAATAAACGAAAATATGGCAAATCTTCACATAATTTTCATTAGTTTGGAGTTTTTGTTAAATTTTTTATCTTGTTCTCCTTTTATGAAGATGCAAATACAATTTAAAATAATGATAGTTTGGCATAAAGTTTACACAAATATGTACATGCATACATAGACTGGCAATCAAAAGTGAGTGCATGGTGTTTTTTGCTTAATATTTGCAATGATTTTCAATTAAATTTNGTATTTGCATCTTCATAAAACGAGAACAAGATAAAAAATGTAACAAAAACTACAAAATAATGAAAATTATGTGAAGATTTACCATATTTTCGTGTATTTGCTCGCAAAGAACATCACAATTCATGTTGCTCAACATTGTATTATTTTATCAACATTAAATTCAACAGAANCTTTATTATGATTGATTATTTATTGCTGACGGCTTTTTGCACTTTTTACCAAATAAAAGGGAATTTCTTGTAGAATAAAATGCGCATGACCGTTTGCAAACAAATNAATTTATCGTCCGCGAATAGTTTCCACTTTCAGTTTGGACCTTCTCTATCTATCTAAGTTCTCTGGTCCAGACAGCTATAAAAGCTTTGCTTTACAAAGTTTCTATAAAGTCTGGACATCAACAGCGTTGGTTCGAGAGGTAGATGTCGCCCTATGCACTACGTACGCTACAGCGGAAATGGACACGCCATTTCTTTAAATGAAATTAATTGGTGCTCGTATGTATATCAGTGCCCGCCAAACACTTTCCTGGGAAACGAACTATATTCGACCTTTCACATGTACACAATCGGCTTCTTACACGTACATAATCCGAACGTCAACAGAAAGAGTAGAAGAGCAACAAATTTTATTTAGTTGTATGCAAGGTATGATTGACAACTCAGTGCGGCTCTCTTTTAAGGTACTATAATGCCAAAAAGTCTAAACAAACGAATTAACCCTTAGTGATGCATGTATCTTGTCAGCACTGATACCCAAGGCTTTTATTTTGATTATAGTTTTGTTTTACTTACATTACCTGGAATATATATGTTTTGTCAATAAAATAAATCAAATTGTTTATAAAATCGTTTTAGCAATTTTATTGGTTTTAATTGCCCGAGTTTTATGCTTTTGTGCGTTTATTTTTATATTTAAATTTTTTATCCTAAACATTTATTTTTGAAAATAATTTTTTTTCATGCGAAATAGTTTTCCATTAAAGACTTTGCTTCGAGCACTTTTAAATTAAGCTCTTCCATACTTGCTTGCATGGTTTTAATTATTTCGGTGAGAAGAAATATTTCTGTTCTCAACGTGCATTCTAAAGAGTCGCCTGTTTCGCAACTAGGTGGTTTAAAACATCACACTATTTTCGTGTCCTGACTTTGCATACAGCGCACCGTTCAAACGTTTTGCTCCGTTTCCTCTTGGTTTCCTTACTTTAAATATTTAAGCAAAGTCGAACGTATTTACTTATTACCCAACTTTAAATGTACTTACTTGCTCTCCTCGGCGGTTTATCTCTTAACAATTTCACATTAATTAAGAAATTTTTTTGCTGGAAAAATTTGTGTGTAATTTTTTTTTAAACAAATTCAAATTTGAAAAAAAAAATTCAAATCGGTTAAGAATTCATTTCAGTTTGACATTATAGCCTGTTTCTTATGAGAGCAATGTCAAAATCAATCACACTTTGTTGAATACATTTTGGTTGCATGCAAACAACAGGCGAAGCAGGTTGATGGCGCATTATTGTTGAATAAAGCATGATAAAAATATAGTAAGGTAGAACCGCTGAGAGTTACTTTTAAAATTCTTGACGTTTCCAAACATTTTAATTTTTAAATTTACTTACAAACTCACACACACATTTTCATTTTCAATCTCAAGCAACAACAATTTCGAACAATTTCAATATTTTATTTTCAATTTTATATGATTTTAAAATGCTGGCAAACTTCAAAAAAAAATCATGGCCGACAAAATGAGAGAACGGTTCTATCTTGCTATGTTTTTATCATGGAATAAAGTAGGTACACTGAGCAGAATGAATGAATATTCATTCAAAAAATTTATAACACAACTTTTCGTACATACACCCCTAGAAATAGGCAAGGTGTATTAAACAAGGTGTGATTGACAACTCAGTGCGGCTCTCTTTTAAGGTACTATAATGCCAAAAAGTATAAACAAACGAATTAACCCTTAGTGATGCATGTATCTTGTCAGCACTGATACCCAAGGCTTTTATTTTGATTATAGTTTTGTTATACTTACATTACCTGGAATATATATGTTTTGTCAATAAAATAAATTAAATTGTTTATAAAATCGTTTTAGCAANCCTTTCATTATATGTTTCTATGTTGTTTAGATCTAAAATATAGCGCTCAATGAAAAAAACGGCAAAAAAACATACCAAAGTTTTTATATTAAGTAATACCACACAGAAATTTTTTTCCGTGCATTACCACCAACAAATTCTCATTTTTTGTTTCATAACTAATACATTCTCATTTTAAGACTTTTCTCTTTTTGGCGGGCACTGATGTATATGCATGTGTGTGCACCAATCTATTAATATCGTTGAATCATTTAAATATCTATCTAAATTTTATATAAACAAGACTAAAAAGTAGAAAATAGATATGTAATATAAAAAAAATTTAATATACAACACTTTTATAAATGCACTAAAAAGTAGAAAGTAATAATTCTCAGTCCTATAGAATTTGTTTTGATAACTTTTGATTTTTAAATTTTAGCAAAAGTCATTATAAACCATTTATGAGATTGAAGATGAAAAGCGTGGGCGCATGCAATACAAAGCATTAGATTTAATTGACAATAGTCATAACATAGACCTAAAATTTCTGCAGAGAAAGTACAAAATTGATCGATTTTAAGCGGTCGTTATTCATATGTTCGATATCGTATCGATTATTCTGAATATCGATATTTCATGTTGCGATAATCGATTTTTTGAATCGATATTCCCAGGTTGATATATCGAAGACAGCAATACTTTACCCGCAGTGTCGATATTTAAGTTGAAATGTATTTTTCATCTACAAAAAAGTGTTTGGGAAACTACTTAAGGAGGTTCAACCCGCAGCTTGTGTGATTTATGTAGCTCTTAAGTTTGATAACCCTGTGGGGAAAATCTCTAGTTCTGAACTGGTGCGCTTCTAGTACATTTAGACCCAGTACTGGTTCGCGATAAATCTCTTTTGCATGCGAGCAACTGGCGAATTTAACATGGCGATGTCCTAG
>NW_016157203.1:286736-296673 GCF_001687245.7 Rhagoletis zephyria
TGAAGCACCGACTAGAAGCGTATTTGAACGAAAAAGGCGCCGAACACATATCTATGTAAAGTAAACAAGCCCCGCGCTGCATCCCTTTTTCGATAGTTCTGAACTGGTTCTAAATTCGACAAATAAGATCTAGTTCGTTCTGCATCCCTTTTTCTATAGTTCCGAACTATTTCTAAATTCGTCACTTTAGATATAGATTTCTAGTGAAAAAACTGAAAAAAAAATAGTTTTTTAAAAGTACCACTTTTCGCCAATTTTGGCCCGCTGGGGATCTAGTTCCTATCGGACTAGTTCGTTTTTGGCGATAAAGACCTAGTACGGATCTAGAAATTTGATTCACTAGTCCGCGGTTTCCCTACAGGGAAACCGCTTGCATGGTGTATACGGCTCTTAACTCGTTTCCACCGTTAGACTTATTGTCTTGTTTTATCTTCTTTGGCAATACTGTTGACCGGCATGCCGTTTTAATCCTCAGTAAATATTCAAGATGGAAATAACACAATTAGGTGAGTTGATAGGCAGGTCTAACATTCTATTCAATAGCCCGATCACTTTAGACCAAAATCGACGTAAGATTAAAAAAAATCCGGAAAGAAATTTTTTGACGCAGTTGGGTGTCTCCTGTTTAGGTGAACACAAAATGAAAACTTTTCCCCCAATTGCGATATGGGAAGTGTCCGCCATCTTGGACTTTATGTTTTTACGATTTGCGCGCGAGTTTTGCATTTCTCGCGAAAAAAGGTAAAGAAATTTGTTGAGAATTCGATTCCCTACAATTTTCATGGCCTATCAATTTTTTTAAACTATTATTTATTGCTAATAATATGCAAAAAATGCCCAAAATTAGGCAAGTGGCGCGGTTTTTTCGAATTTTGAGCAATTTCTATTTGAAATATGGGGCACATTTAAATGGCAAAGTTGTAGAGGACGAAATTTCCAATAAACGCATTATTTATATGTTCGCGTACGACGTGTAGATCTCGACCAACAACGCGCTCAATGCAGCGGAAAGGGAGAAGCTACTCAAAACTTTTTTCCACATTGCCTCAGAGTTAAAGTTATTGGCGCGTTTTATTTTTATGTGGTTTCACCAGTAGTCCTAATCCACACATAGTTATTTTTGCCACAATAAAACTCTTTACAATCAGAGAAAAGTCGTATTGATAAAAGCACAAAAACTATTTGCTAATTACAGTTTCAACTGACTGAAAATAGTCATTCATGGGCTTGGCCTATTGGTGAATATACGCACCAAAAAACACGACCTCCGAGATACTGTGAAAAAAGTTTTGAGTAGCTTTCCCCTGCCGCTGCATTGAGCGCGTTGTTTTTCGAGATCTACACGTCGTACGCGAACATATAAATAATGCGTTTATTGGAAATTTCGTCCTCTACAACTTTGCCATTTAAATGAGCCACTTATTTCAAATAGAAATTGCTCAAAATTCGAAAAAACCGCGCCACTTACCCAACTATTATTATTAGTAATAAATAATTGTTTAAAAAAATGACAGGCACATGAAAATTGTAGGGGATCGAATTCTCTACAATTTTGTTCTCTACCTTTTTTCACGAGAAATGCAAAATTAGCGCGCAAATCGTAAAAGACACAAATGTCCAAGCGGACATTTCCCATATCGCGATTAGGGGAAAAACTTTATTTTCGTGTTCACCTAAACAGGAGACCCCAAACTACGTCAAAAAAATTTCTTCCTGGAATTTTTTCGTTGAAAAAGGGAGTAGGATTTTCAACATCGATTTTTCGCCATATCTATTTTACATGCGATGAATTAAATCGATTCATAATATCGATACTTTCTTAAATATCGAACATTCCTAATTCATATATCCACATACATGCATATATTATCCTTCATATCAATTCTGGTCTATTCATGCGCCCCACGCTTTTTATTTTCAATCTCATAAATTGTTTATAATGACATTTGTTAAAATTTCAAAATCAAAAGTTATCAAATCAAATTCTATGGGTCTGAGAATTATTATTTTCTACTTTTTAGTCCCTTTATAAAAGCGTTGTATATTAAAAAGTTGTTTTATATTATTTATTTTGATGTTGGGTTAGCCGGGCTTGAATCAGTGATCGGACTTCTACCACATTGTGGTAGATCTGCCACCTTTTTGAGCATCTACCACATCTAACACACAAGGTCTGAAATCTACCACATATTCGCGTTTTTGAGTACCTGGTTTTATTTCTGCTCGACATAATTTTATTAATTTTAGTAGCAAAAATTGTCCAAAACTAAACACTATATGGTAACAAGAATGATATAATACAAGATTCCGCATTCCCGTCGGCGATGAAATTTCTCAAGTAAAAGTAAACAAAGCCGAATGGGAGGAAAAAATAAACTGTAAAATAGTAAATTTTCTCAATAATAAATTTTTCGACAGGAAACGTGGTTTCATTATGTTAAATTTTATAATATATGACTTATAAAAAGAATTAATAGCGAAAATGTAAAAAAACGGGGATTTTTGTGAAAGTATTAGCAAATTTCAGTGCATATAAAATTTCTGAGGCGTTGTATACATTGACTGGAGAATTGTCAAAATCGGCAAATTCCAAGTAGTGGTGCCACATTTGTTCGCTACTTCGTGATGTGATAAAGAGAAAAAAAAACTTACCTATGTTCGAAAAATATCTTGATATGGAAGGAACTGCCTACACTTAGCAACTTCAATCTTGCACTTTGTTGTACTAAAATGAATTTTTTTTAGAGCCTAATTAAAAAGTTTGAAATTTAGGTGAAACCTTGCAGAATTTTTTAAATTTTTTTACAAACTTTGATCCAGAGTCTGAGATCTACCACATTTTTTTCCAGATTCTACCACACAGAATTTTTTTAAGTCCGATCACTGGCTTGAATACAGGCTCTACGCAATGGTAGCATGCACTGCTAACCACAACACCACAGTAGTGATGTGTAACACACCCCAGTGCTGTGCTACTGTGCTAACACTCTTCGATGTGCCGCACGCTCTGGCACACCTTTTGATTAAACTATAGCGTAGTAACACACTCGACACACTCGACTAAAGCACATACTGGCCAGTGTGTTTTTTGGAACACATAGCACACTGTGCTTGTGCTCATCAGCACCTCTGTACGCTACTGCATGAACCGTGCACCAACCAAATACATCCATATCTTTAGCAAAATTCACCAACACAATTGTCGTACGTATACATATGGCAACAAACATATCTTGGGTATTCACAGTTATAATTTCGTGTTATACGCTGCTAAATTTGTGAAAACCCTAATCGGTTAACAAAAAACGCATCAATGCAAAGTATCAGTCCCTTTTGTTTTTAAAGCAGAAGATATTAATGTCCAATATGCGCAACTACGCTGAGATTTATTTAACAAAGACATTTTATGTTTTCGAAGTAATGTTCTATATTAATAAAACTAAAGTAAAGACAACAAACATATTATTCGATTGTAGATTATTACAATCAGTAAAGATACCGTGTTTATTGAATTCAATACTTGGTTTTTTATTTTACTAGGTAAATCACATATTTTATCGAGATCGTAAATAATAATTAAAAGTAAAGAAAAAACAATAAAAATGGAGGTCAGTTGTAGATTATTACAATTGGTTTATAAAGTTTTATATAAAAAACTTAGTTTTTTATGATAATACTGAGTAAATCACTTTTTTTTTAAAGATCATATGGCGCTTGGCTTTTATAACGACTAGTTAAAACATATTCATATATCTTAAGTAATTTGTAACTCAAAAGCAATGAATTGCCATCATTTGTAAAAAAAATTTAAATATAGTTATATATATATATACGATTCAAAAGTATACTTTTTTCTTAAAAATCATTATGTCCTAGATTATAATTTAAAAAAATAATTTGCGATATTTTTTCGCAGTCTAGTCTTTCTCTTTTTTCGCTTACAATTTGTCCTGCATGTGAAAAAATGCGTTCACATGGTACTGAAGTGGCTGAAATGCATAACCGCGATTTCATTATGCGATATAGCCTTGGATAAATAAATATGCTTCCTTTGGCTCCACCAGAACAAAGGGTCGTTATTCTTTCCCTGCGCGTTTTTCCTTGGCAAAATAGGCTCAGCCAAATATTTGTCAAGTTCTACTATAGCAGAAGCNGTTCATTATGCGATATAGCCTTGGATAAATATGCTTCCGTTGGCTCCACAAGAACAAAGGGTCGTTATTCTTTCCCTGTGCGTTTTTCCTTGGCAAAATAGGCTCAGCCAAATATTTGTCAAGTTCTACTATAGCAGAAGCTAATTGGTCTTGTGGACGCGTATACATGTGAACCTCAGCATCGAAATCCTTCCACAGTAAACCTTCCCGGTGACTTTCCGACGAGCTATTCTGAGCACGGTCTTCAATGCCTGCACTTAAATCTCCTTCATTTTCTTTGTTTTGGATAGTGGTATTTCCTACTTTAGAATATAGTCTTTTCACAACTGTATTATAACTAAGCTCGCTTATAAATCCAAATTTTTTAAAACGCGGGTCAAGGATCGTCGCTTGAGCTATGAGCTCATTTTGTTCCAAGTCTCTGAATCGAAAATTTAATTCATTTAGTAGTTTTTTCACTAAGTTTTGTGCAAATAGTGTAAGTTCGTTGGTGTTTAAAGTCCTTAAGTGTTTATCTAATTGTTTAACATATAAAATTACTGTCGAAGCGCTAACATACTTTTCTCCGCTAATTGTAGTAGTCACAATTTCGAACATCTCCATAACATCCATGGTTTGTTGCGCAACTAACCATTCTTCATTACTTAATAAATCTATACTACACAGTCCTTCATCTCTCACCAATGCAGACGACTTAACAACAGCTACAGTAGAGATCACGGCATCTTTGATTAGCAAAATACGCTTCAGCATCTCGTAGGTTGAATTCCAACGGGTTTGAACGTCGTTGATTAATTTGCAAACGGGGAGTTCCATTCTTTTTGCCGTGGCATTAAGCTGTGAATGCGCATACGAACTTTTTTTAAAAAGCCTCACGATTGCCTTTACTTTGTCCAAAACCGGTTGAATTTCTTTCAAACCTGACTGTGCTACCAAATTTAAGCTATGCGCAAAACAGCCCCAATGCCTCCACCCACCTCCTCGCACCGACGCCTTCATATTTGCCGCGTTATCTGTAGCAATTACTGTGATTTTATGGCCTAAATCCCATTCTTGCAAAATCTCCGTCAGTTTCTTTGTTATGTTGTCACTAGTATGCCGCTCTGTATACGAAACGCAGCTTAACAAATCGGAAGCCAGAAAAGTGCACTTGTTACCTTCAACTATATAGTGTGCAGTAACGCTAATAAAGCTATCTTGCGCACGAGATGTCCACCCATCTACCGTCAAACACACTGCATATGCTCTACCCAAACGCTGTTTTACTATTTCGACGGTTTCACTGTAAGTTGCTGGAACTAATGTTGAGGATATTGTTTTCCGCGTTGGAAGTTTGTACGATGGATTCAGCATGAATACCAATTTTTTGAACTCTGCATCCTCCACAACCGAAAATGGGTGGTATTCCCTCACAATCATCCTGACCAATTGGTGATCGATTTCATGCTCCTTTTAGCGGAAATTGGTTTGCTAAAATACTGCGCTATGGATGGACGTGGTTGAACACACGAAGCTGGCATGGCCGCCTCTGCAGTTTATTCTGTACTAACGCAATTGTTGTTGTTGTCGCTAACTATTGCTGCAGGATCTTGCCTCCTTATGGTTTGCGTTAGATGTTTGGTGCTTAAATGTCGCAATAGACTGAAGGTCGATTTATTCCCCACGGAGAGCACCTGGGCGCACAAGAGGCACTTAACTTTTCCCTCTTTCTCGGCTGAAAAGTGAAGCCATACATCGCTTTTCTTTTTTTGACATTTTCTAAGTAAAAATGAATTATGGTACATAATAACTATGATCAATCGCATATTTTAATTTAATAAACACACTTACTCGTATACCAAATTTTGCCCAATTCAACAGCAAATGCTTGGAATTACCTCCGCCACTGTATCAACACACAATAAATCGTGCCATTACCCACCTCTACACCACAGCGGCCGCTGTGTAACTGTATTACTTCAAATTTAAATCAATTTTACATACTTTTCGGTGAAAGTTCCCCTCATTTACTTAACTACTAAACTTCTACAGAAAATTAAAAAATCGCAATCAACATTTTCTTGATTACGATTACATTAATTGTAATCATAATATTTTTAGGATTACAATTAAAGTAATCGTAATCGTAATTTTCATGACTACAATTACTGTAATTGTAATCTTAAAATTTTAAGGATTATAATTACGGTATTCGTAATCATGTTTTTTAGTCCTTAAAATTACCTAGCTCTGAAAAAAACTTATATCGCACGCTTTCCTTTTGTTTTCACTATTACACTTTTCCACTGCACACTTCATTTTGCTTTGTAATGTCTCAATAATTGTTTAAAACCACGCAGAAATATTAACGCACAAATATTAAAATTGTTATTTAGTTTTTCTCGTATTCTCACAATCAAAAATTGCACCAAGATGACGTCACGCACACAGCTGATTCTGTCAAATCACAAAGAGCAGATTAGCGATAAAAATAATATTTTTAAAATACATTGATGTAATATAATAATTTAAAATACACTGAAGTAATATAATAATTTAAAATACACTGAAGTAATATAATCTATATATTATTCTGAAACAACGCGCTTATTCCCAGCGATCCACAAGCTGTACGACTATAGAAACTATACATCAAATTAAAGTGTTCGATTTGAAACTTTGTACAAACTTTTCAGATTTAAGATTCATTGAACCATTTTCGAAATATTTGCGTTGAAAGATTTTAAAATTTTTACATTTCGATAGGCAGCGTCTCAGCGCGACATAAGAGAATGAAAAATTGTTCCATTTATTCGCTTTCGTTTCTGTTTTTAACCGACTTTGAAAAAAGGAGGAGGTTATCAGTTCGTCGGAATATTTTTTTTTTNTTGAAAGATTTTAAAATTTTTACATAGAGCAATGCGTTGCTACGTTCATTTCGATAGGCAGCGTCTCAGCGCGACATAAGAGAATGAAAAATTGTTCCATTTATTCGCTTTCGTTTCTGTTTTTAACCGACTTTGAAAAAAGGAGGAGGTTATCAGTTCGTCGGAATATTTTTTTTTTATTTTTATTTTTTTTTTTTTTTTTTTTTTNGGTAGTGTCTCAGAGGTGGTCCCATACTAATCTGGTTAAGATCCGATCAGCGGATCATGAGATATATATATATATATATTTTTTTTATATGGGAGTTGAAGTCGGTTTTTTTTGCTAAAAATTACTAGTTGTTTCATATCGTTCAAAGCATTGCTACGTTGGTGTGCATGTAGGCAGCTATACAGTGGAAGATCTGCAAAGAAAATGTTCCCTTTTGCTCTGTACATATGTACATTAGGGTGGTCCAAAAACAGTAAAGCCGGAATTGTAATGCTCTCACCCCCTAGAAGTGTTCTATATCGAAAAAAAGTATACCCCAATTATTATATTCTAAAATCAAAAAATATTTAGAGGTCGCTCAAAGGTTTCCATGTATTTTTATATGGGAAAAATAAATTTTTTCGTAGAAATGGTATAGAATTCTTGAAAGTCAATATTACTCTGGTTCTCTTCAGGAGACTTTCAATAATAATACCCAATTGTTTATTTAACCATTTTTTAATACTATTTACTAATTTTTATTGGTCGCCCCATTGCATTTTTCACTGTTTTCGTGGGTATTTGGCGGATCTATAAATTGTACTGGGTGGCGCAGAATGAGCTATATGGTTTGAATTCTTTATAAGTTTTTTTTTTTTACTCTATGCCAACGGGATCCACGCCTGAAAATGACCCGCCAGCAGCGTTGCCGAATGCTTTTGCTGAAAAATCGTCATTTTACCTTGAAAACATCGTAATTTCGGCCAAAAACCCTCAAATTTTTGGTTATAATACTGGGTGGCGCCGAATGAGCTATATGGTTTGAATTCTTTTTAAGAGTTGTCTTTGGGGATATTTGAAAGAAAGAGTGTACGTTAACAAACCAAGAACCATTCTCCAACTCCAAACCAACATTCGAAATGAAATCATGGCCATTACACCCGAAATTCTGCGAAAAGTTATGGAAAATATGCTAAAAAGAGCACGGATGTGCGAAGCAGAAATTGAACATCACTTATATCTTTTGCCAAAGATAATTGTAAAAAATTCCCAAATAATATACTGTATTTAAAAAAAAATATATAATAATCGCATAAATAAAAAAGTTATAAACCATTTAAACCATACAGCTTCTTCGGCGCCACCCTGTAGTTACAATGAAAAAATAGTTAAATAACAATTGGTTACTATTATTGGGAATCTCCTGCAGATAAACAGAGTTTTCTGGTAGAAAAATATAGATGTTTAACTATTCTATACCATTTCTACGAAAAGTTGTTTTTCCCCATATAAAATACATGGAAAACTTTGAGCGCTTTGAGCGAACTCTAAATATTTTTTGATTTCAAAATTAAAAAATAAGAGTATATTTTTTCGATATAGAACAATCCTAGGGGGTAAGAGCATAAGAATTCCGACATGAAAAAAATATTTAACATCATCGGGATTTTGTAGAAACTTGCACTTTTATTTAATGGACTATAAAACTGCAAACTTAGAATCTTTCTAAAAATTCTGAATTAAAGGCTTGTTGTTGCGAAAACTTCCTTTTCGTACTGAGTATTCACAATATAATTCAGCGGTTTGTAAATATTTCTCAAGGCCCTTATTTTAATTTTTTGTTATATAGTGGCCTTCTATTTTAAATTTCTGTGTTTTATGATTGTGCCAAAACAGGATGAATTGTGCCAAAAGTGCCTCTGTGAAAGTGCCAAAAATGGCACTATTCTGCCTACTTTTCCATCACTGATATGTATGATGAAACAAACGGGCTTCGTTGATATACTGATGGACATACATATGTACTAAACTCCTGCGCAATTCCATTTAAACGGCCTAACAAGACATCCGATCGCCGCGCAAATACTTTCCGTCCTTTACTCTCATCGTTCGGGTCAAGTGTGAGTAAGCATAAACCAGTTTCTGCAAGCGTACGTAAACTACCGATCAATAGCAAGACGCGTAAAGTATTTACTTTGCCTTACGCAACTACTGCGAGTAAAAGGTATTTGACAGTAGAGTACTCTACTGGTAGTACTTGAGTATTTTCGAAGAAAATATACTTTTGTGGTATCCGAATAAAACTATGGACAGGAATGTAGTGGAGAGATGAAGAGAGCGACGAGCAAAACGTACTTTCAACTAAAATGCTGATATACATTTTTTTTTTTTTACGAGGAGGAAGCATCGAAAGCCTATACCCGTCAGTGTGGGACTTTAACCCGAACTAAACCTCCTACTGTCCGAGTACCGAACCCCCCGGTACCACCGTCAAATATTTCGTCGGGAGGCGGTTGAGCACTAGGCTCGCACGTTCGTTCCAGTCGGTTGTACTCAGTCCTGGGCTACGCCTAGTAGGCTTTGCCACGTCTTGTTTAAGGATAATTACCCTTTTTGAACTATTTATTCATTTATCTCTTAGATACAACTTATTATTTTCGCCTTTATAGACAGTAAGAGCAAAAACCTTAAAATGCCTTATGCGACGAGTTTCAAGCCCGCATACGTATGTATATTGCCTTTGCGGTTTGAACGGTCTAGGTTCCAATCCGCACCACCGCCCCGTGTGGACGAAATTCGAAACTGCACTTTATTTGCGGCTGGAACGCCCTAGGTTCCAGTCCGCCCCTATTTTCGATTGCAAAAATTTTTTCGAGGTTGCCACTTGGGCGGCTGGAACGCCCTAGGTTCCAGTCCGCGCGTATTTATCGATTTCAAAAATTTTCGAG
>NW_016157203.1:303223-305664 GCF_001687245.7 Rhagoletis zephyria
ATTTTTCTCGAAATTGAATTGACATAATTGAACTAAAAGTTCTGAAGTGTATAAGCTTCCATTACTCCATTTTTCTAGGATTAAGTGATTTATCTGATTAACAAAAAAAAAAACTTTTGAAATTGAATCTATAAAACCAAATCAAAATTTGCGATTACGCACATATGTACTTTTCTTGCTACATTTTTCTAGCTTTAAGTGATTTATTTGATTAACAAAAAAAAAATTTTTTTGAAGTAATATTACAAAAGTTTCGCGGTCATGCCCCATACATACATACATACATATATGTATATGTACACCAACTTACCATTAAGGTAGTTCATTTGATTACATGAAATTTAAAGCCATCGACTAAAAATTTTAAATCCAAATAGAGCCTATAAAAATAAAATTTAAACGAATATTTCCAACAAGAAGTTTTCAAAGAAATGAATTTTTTTTTTAAATATATAAAAACTAAAATTTTCAAGTATCCACCTAGATATAAGTGACGCTTCTCAACAACATTAAAAATTACTAGCTTTAAGTGATTCAATACAGCTTTACTTTTCACCATACTAACTATTACTAGATTTAAGTGACCCAATACAATTTTTCTGATCTTTTTCGATTACATCTATTTAATTCTTTCTTTCTTCTTTCTTTTTTTGGCGCTGTAACCGCCTAAGCGATTTTGGCCGAGTTCAGCAAAGCACGCCAGTCGTTTCTCCTCTGTACCAACTGACGCCAATTGGAAACGCCAAGTGAAGCCAAGTCCTTCTCCACCTGATCTTTCCATCGTAGTGGGGGCCTACCTCTTCCTCTGCTACCACCAGCGGGTTCCGAGTTGAATACTTTCAGTGCTGGAGCGTTGGTGTCCATTCGAACGACATGGCCTCTATTTAATTGCTTTATCTTTTTTTTAAAAAGTACAACTTGCTGAAGTTATCGGAAGTTGATGCAAAACCATATACTGATGTACATGTGTACCAAAATTTAAATATTCGACAATCTTTGAAATCTTTTGAAATACATTTTAAAAACATTAAAGAAAAAAGCTAACTTTTAATTTGCATGTGAATTTGCACGACAAAAACCTACTCCTTTTGCATGTGAAATACTCCCAGCTTCTTTGCATGAAAATTTCAGCGGATTGTGGACTAAAATGACATAACTCAATACAGTTTTGAACTTTACTTTTAATTTTTTTTAACTCGGTGAACTGCAGTTAGCAGAAGTAATTTTTCTTGTATTTTATTAAACTTAACGTGTTATGACCAAATTTGATGAAGAGTTTAAAGAAAATTATTCAGAATTTTTAAAAATTACGAAGCGAATTTTGCAAAATCGTCCTCTTTCGACAAATGCAACAAAACTTAACGAGTATAGAGATTCACTTATAAATTCGTACAATAACATTTTATTACACGTCAAGGGTCACAGCAAATCGTGTGAGTTTAGTGAAGTACAGGTAAAGTTAACACGTTGGAAGGATCTTTTAAGCAGGTGTTTTATAAAATTGAATTCTCAGATTAAAATTCCAATAGATCCTCTAGCTTTATTTTTTAAAACAGATTTAGCTAACTCTGAAAGCGAAGAAGAGTACTCCGACGCAAAATCACAAGCTTCAGTGAGTTTTGCCATTAAAAGAAGCACTTCGCTTCCAAGCATAAAAGATTCGCTAAGTGTACTAGAGATTCCAGCAAGTGCAACCAGTTCACCTAATTTTTCAATTTATTCCAAAGTCTTGACAATAATGGCCACAGCAGAGCAAAAGAAGTCNTGGTGTCCATTCGAACGACATGGCCTCTATTTAATTGCTTTATCTTTTTTTTAAAAAGTACAACTTGCTGAAGTTATCGGAAGTTGATGCAAAACCATATACTGATGTACATGTGTACCAAAATTTAAATATTCGACAATCTTTGAAATCTTTTGAAATACATTTTAAAAACATTAAAGAAAAAAGCTAACTTTTAATTTGCATGTGAATTTGCACGACAAAAACCTACTCCTTTTGCATGTGAAATACTCCCAGCTTCTTTGCATGAAAATTTCAGCGGATTGTGGACTAAAATGACATAACTCAATACAGTTTTGAACTTTACTTTTAATTTTTTTTAACTCGGTGAACTGCAGTTAGCAGAAGTAATTTTTCTTGTATTTTATTAAACTTAACGTGTTATGACCAAATTTGATGAAGAGTTTAAAGAAAATTATTCAGAATTTTTAAAAATTACGAAGCGAATTTTGCAAAATCGTCCTCTTTCGACAAATGCAACAAAACTTAACGAGTATAGAGATTCACTTATAAATTCGTACAATAACATTTTATTACACGTCAAGGGTCATAGCAAATCGTGTGAGTTTAGTGAAGTACAGGTAAAGTTAACACGTTGGAAGGATCTTTTAAGCAGGTGTTTTATAAAATTGAATTCTCAGATTAAAATTCCAATAGA
>NW_016157203.1:308077-313436 GCF_001687245.7 Rhagoletis zephyria
TTGTTTTAACGCCAACACCTATCAAACCTTTTGAAATAGTGATAATTGATACAATAGGGCCTTTGCCAGAATCAACAAGTGGTAACAAGTTCGCTGTTACTATGATTTGTGATCTGACAAAGTATCTGGTAACCGTTGCTGTTCCAGACAAAAGCGCCAAAACGATCGCCTCTGCCATTTTTGAAAGTCACATTCTAGTATACCACGGTGCAGTTTTAACGCCAACACCTATCAAACCTTTTGAAATAGTGATAATTGATACAATAGGGCCTTTGCCAGAATCAACAAGTGGTAACAAGTTCGCTGTTACTATGATTTGTGATCTGACAAAGTATCTGGTAACCGTTGCTGTTCCAGACAAAAGCGCCAAAACGATCGCCTCTGCCATTTTTGAAAGTCACATTCTAGTATACCACGGTGCAGTTTTAACGCCAACACCTATCAAACCTTTTGAAATAGTGATAATTGATACAATAGGGCCTTTGCCAGAATCAACAAGTGGTAACAAGTTCGCTGTTACTATGATTTGTGATCTGACAAAGTATCTGGTAACCGTTGCTGTTCCAGACAAAAGCGCCAAAACGATCGCCTCTGCTATTTTTGAAAGTCACATACAGCGAACAAAGGTGGCGCCGTCAGTGGTACCGCTACTTTGGTTTTGCCGATTTTGACAGTTGTGGTAACTTGTAAATAAACCTTTGTTTACAAATCAGCGAAAGAGAAATATGAATTATTAGTGAAAAATCAGTTTAAATTGTGTTAATTTGCAATTTGTGAGTGATTTTTGAGTTAAAGACTGTAAAAACTAATACAATGAAGTGATGCTGCTTCAGTTTTCTCCAGCAGCCTTAATTGCAAAGCAATGGAGTGCATTAAAATGTTCACTGTTCTTTAATACTTTCGCATTTAGCAAAACTAAAACACGTTTTTCGCTGTAAAGTGAACTGCTTTGGCAGTTTTAACTCGTTCTTCTTTTCGCTCTATTCTTTGTTTACTTGTGGTACACAAATGTCAACGCCCAGGACGGCGCAATCTTCTATTCTATCATTCTTGTATTAGGTCTATAAAAGTACCGAAAACGGTTGTGAAAAGGGTACATTTTCGGCTATTTTTCTGAAAATTTTCTGATTCAATTTTTCGTTGACAAAACGTACTGGGGAACTACGCGTAAGAGCGAAATACACCACACAAGCGGCTTGACAAACCAAGCGAAATATCCCTTTGCTGCAAGCCATTTGTGTTGTGTATGGGAAGTTTAAAGAATNTACGACTTTACCGCAAGAATTGAAAAAGGAAAAAATTGATCCCATTTATAATGTTGAGAATTATGCAAAAGAGGTTAAGTACCGGATGCAAAAGTCACATGCAATAGCCAAAGAATTAATTATCAAACATAAAATCCGTAACAAGAATTTGTAGGATAGGCACTCGCGTCCATTAGATATTAAAGAAAACGATCTCGTTCTAGTACAAAAAGAACCCCGAATTAAACATGAAAATATATATCAGGGTCCTCACGTTGTAACTAAAGTAGATGGTGTTAATATTACTATTTTCGATAAAGAAAAAGATAAAGTAAAAACAATCCACAAAAATAGAGTTCAAAAAGTTAGTTGAAACTTTCATCTCAACCAATTATTATTTCAACATATAACAACAACATGTATATGAATTTCTCAAGTCAAGCAAACAAACAAAAAAAAAATGTGTAAAATGAAATATTCACTAAATAGAAATTATTCACCAAATGAACACAATCCCTTCATTTATATAAACGCAATATTATTAATACTAGAGAAAAATGCTTTAAATGTACTTTCGTTTATTTATAAGAAATAAAATTGTAATAACTAAATTACAATACTTTAAACTACAAAAGAAAATGTTACTTAAGACTACAAAATTTTTAATGAACAAATATTGTACTATAAAATACTTTCAAATTAAACATTAAATTGTATAGTTAAATACTTCTGAAAACAAAAAAAATATTCAATATAAGACTAATCTAATTTTTTCGAATTCAAATTAGTTTAGCCTAATACTAATTACCATTAAGTAATTTTATATAATGTATATTTAGTTAGCACGTTATGGAGTATGCATTTCCAAATTGCTATGGACGAACGAATAAAAGGGGGGAAAGAAAATTAATATAACATTTTCGTTCCTCCAAAGCAATTTGACATACTATGTGGAAAGAAGATTTTACAAGTCTGATCACCTTGTAAAACTTCTTTTCCCATAGGCGGTTGGTGTAATGGCACTACACGCGATGTGGTAACATCTTACATGGCAACACTTATGTTGCCCAAAATAATAAAATTACATCGCGTGTGTTGTCAACACTGCCGAGCTTACGATCCACATTCGTTCTAGAAGGTGTATCGTAGCTCGGCTTCCAAGAAGCCAGATTCATTCGAAATACGGAATTTAAACCTGACGGTCATACAAATAAACTAGAACTGAAAAATTAATTAGAAAAAAATAAAAGTCTTTTTAAAAAACGAAGAGTAGTTTACCGCGTGTGTATAATTTAAACTCAAAGTGAAGCGGCAAAAAAAAGTAAGAGCTGGAGTGTTGCAGATTGCAGGTCTGCCGTTTTTCCTTGCAGATTAAAAGGGTGCAGCATCAAGTGTATCTGAGTGTATTTTGGTGTACCAAAAGGTGGGTACCTAACAATACACCTCTGATTTTAGTATTTATTAAAAAAAAAACTCGTTGAAATTCAAAAACTATCTCTTGCATTTGATTTTAAACTACATATCGAGCCCTAACCGCCAAAATAACGTAAGCGACATTTTTTTCAAAATTTTCTTTTTGATGCAGAAATATTCCTAGAGCATCTAGATGCATTTCTGCATCAAAAAGAAAATTTTGAAAAAAATGTCGCTTACGTTATTTTGGCGGTTAGGGCTCGATATGTTCACATATCAATATTATCTCAATCAAAGCTCGTTTTTAATCACCCCGCTTACACAGGCAAATCTCAGATTATTAGCCGTCAAATTTGTTGTGCTTTTTATTCTCACATCTCAAGGAAAATTTATGTTTCTTCTCTGTGCCACCGTGATCACGTTTTTCTGCTATAATACGCAATATTAATATATTTTAACTTAACATTTTATTATAAATACCTTTACAAACCTCTTTTACTTGCTAGCGTACATTTTTGTTTACTTTTACATTTGGCATTTCTCCTCTCTTTCGCATTTGGCATTTCTCCTCTCTTGTTGTTAAGCTCGACAATGAGGATAATCTACTTATATGTGAACCTAGTATTACTCAATACCGATTTGAGCTGTTAGCACAGTGTTATCAAAAAAAAGCTATCAATGGGTAGGTTCAGAAGGCGCAATAGTTGAACGCATCCGTTGATAAAAAAAAAACAGTGATCGTTATGCGTCTTTTGGACGACTTCATACATTAGCTGTCCAATTCAACTCTCAAAGGTACACACCAACATGTTGTATCAAATGATTAGAAAAATATTACTATCATCTAACACGCAACTATGCAGTTGATCAGAAGTACGCAACAACGCGTGCAGAAGGTGCAATCGCACCAGTTACTGAGCTGTTGCGCCTTCTGAACGTGCCCAATGAAAATTCGTTTCTCTTGAAATCAAGTTATATGGCTGCGTACATATGTACATATTTCGAATTTTTTTTGTTTGGAAAAGCTCTCAAGAAAAACTAAAAATTCATATAAAATTACGCACAATAAATGGAAAATAAATTTGCTTCTATAAAAAAATTTCTTAAATCAGTATGCAGCTCTTAAGAAAAAAATGCTCGTACATCTCGTCGCTACCATGGCCAACTATCGAATGTGAAAATCGGCACTTTTCAAAATTTTGATTTGCCGCTCATTTTATTTCGTATAGCACCATTGCTTAAGTTGTTGTTTTTGACAACTTATATGTTGGTTAATGACTTCAAATAGTTTTATAGAAAATTAGAAAGGAGAAATAATACTTTAATAAAAAGTTAAGTACACACATAGATTTAAAAAGCTGCTTAAATAGAAAAGTTTTATGAAAATGTCACATTAAACAACTGTCTAAATCTACGTTATTTTTTATAAATAAGGCCGTAAACATTTCCTTACATCGTCAATTTCCATATTCTATTTTTACTCGTGTCAATTTCGCTGGTCAGCGCCGCAAACGATATCAACTAGTAGGCTAACAACCAGAATTGAAATTTAATACGCAAGTACTTACAGTACTACAAGTATACAGAGAGTAGATTTGCTACTCCCTTTTGGCAGCAGCAAACATCTCTCGTACGCGATGGGAGAAAGTAGAGTACCTACTTTAGTGGAGTAATAGCAAGTACGTCAAGTATTTACTCTCTCAACGCCAAGTAGTGTATGTATGCGTAAAAAGAGTAACAATGTGTTGAGAAGTAGAGTACAATGCAAGGAGTACTTATTGAACAAAATGCGGCAAATACACTTGCGCTGGACTTTAATACGTACATATGTACTTATGGACAGCAATAGGTGCCGTATTCCTCGGACTCGGACTAGTAAAACTGTCAAAAAATAAAAATTCGCCCAGAGCGAGAGGGTAACATTGAAAGGTACGGGATCGCTTTCTAGTACAAAATGGTAACTTCTGTCAACTTCAACATAACCTCCAAATTTTGGTTGTAAATTTTTGCTTATTTTGTATGTAAACACACTCAGCTCAAACATGTAAATAACCGAAAATACTTTCAAATTCATTAGAATCCACTTAAACAAGTAATTAAATACTTTTCAACATGAATTAGCAGGAGTGCACTTTTCTTTTGTTTACAATTTGGTTGCCAAACACACTACAGCTGATCTATTGACACATTTACCAGAATTTACCAGCAAAAAATTCTCGGACTAAAACTGATAACTTCTGACAGAGAGAGAACCGTATTTACTCTCTTTTTTGTCCTCTCAATAGTCAGAGATCCGAGTACGGGATCGATTTCCAGTAAAATCTGACTGATTCTGACTATTCGCTACCGGACTCGTACGGGATCGCAACTAATGTTTTCATGTATGTATATATGTTTGAATGGTCCCTGCAGCAATTCAGACTCACCCTAGGTTAGCCCTATGATAGTCCCTATTGTTACCAGCAATAGTCCCTCATAATTCCCCTGCCAATGGTTTCAACTGCCATTTTTAGCATTGGCGTGTCATTGGAAAAGGACCGGTCCAATCAACTCTGACCGTAAGATAGTTTTGGATCTAGTCCAATTTTTGGAGATTTTTTCGTTGGATTAAGATTGCGTTCTGCACTTCACAGATGCTTTTTCATATTTGGGAAACACAAAAAAAAATATCATTTTATAACCATGTTGCCTCTGACGGCATT
>NW_016157203.1:313461-333416 GCF_001687245.7 Rhagoletis zephyria
AACGTTGTGTGTACAAATCACCGAGAAGAAATTATTTTTTCCCCTAAAAACTCTATTTACAAAAAAATCTAATACCAATAAAGTTTTATAATTGAAAATCTAACAACATTTACAAAAATCGAAAAATGCTATATAACCTTTTCGATTTATTTTCACAGTATTTGTGGAAATCACCGGGGAAAAGGATTTTTTTATCAAAAAATATTTTCACAAAAAAAAAACACAAAAACATGGGACTTTTCTATTTGCAATTATTAATAAAATATCAAAAAAATCGGGAATGTTATATACTATTTTCGATTTAATTTCATGTTACTTCTACAAATCATTGAAAAAAATTTAATTTCATTTACTTGGGTTTTCTATTTGAAAATTTTCCCAAAATATCACAAAAATCATCAATATTCATATTTAATTAGCATTCCAAATGCTCTCGTGAAATTTAGCTCTGTTAACATTCTTCTTTTCTGCTTTGTATTTTGCTTTCGCTGTTAAGTATTCCAAATATTTGTCGCTCTTAAAATGCGCTTCGCCAGTTTTGTTGGCTCGAAAAATGTGGCATTCACAGTTCTTGGACCTTCTCTATAAATATACGTTCTCTGGAGGCAGATGACTAAATCAGAATGGCCGAGTGTAACATGGGATCTCCAAAANGGGTTTGAAGATAGCGAAAATTGATGTGCAAATTTCAATTTCATATTAAATGTATTTATGTATGCATGTACATATGTAAAAATGTAGTTTCGATTTAAAAAAATCGGATAAAGTTTTTCTTTCGCCATTTAGGTATACACCTCTGATTTTAGTATTTATTAAAAAAAAAACTCAATGAAATTCAAAAACTATCTCTTGCATTTGGTTTTAAACTATGTTCACATATCAATATTATCTCAATCAAAGCTCGTTTTTTAATCACCCCGTTTACACAGCCAAATCTCAGATTATTAGCCGTCAAATTTGTTGTGCTTGTTATTCTCACATCACAAGGAAAATTTATGATTCTTCTCTGTGCCACCGTGATCACGTTTTTCTGCTATAATAAGCAATATAAATATATTTTAACTTAACATTTTATTAAAAATACCATTACAAACCTCTTTTACTTGCTAGCGTACATTTTTGTTTACTTTTACATTTGGCATTTCTCCTCTCTTTCGCATTTTTCATTTCTCCTCTCTTGGTGTTAAGCTCGACAATGAGGATAATCTACTTATATGTGAACCTAGTATTACTCAATACCGATTTGAGCTGTTAGCACAGTGTTATCAAAAAAAAGCTATCAATGGGTAGGTTCAGAAGGCGCAATAGTTGAACGCATCCGTTGATAAAAAAAAACCAGTGATCGTTATGCGTCTTCTGGACGACTTCATACATTAGCTNTTCATTTCTCCTCTCTTGGTGTTAAGCTCGACAATGAGGATAATCTACTTATATGTGAACCTAGTATTACTCAATACCGATTTGAGCTGTTAGCACAGTGTTATCAAAAAAAAGCTATCAATGGGTAGGTTCAGAAGGCGCAATAGTTGAACGCATCCGTTGATAAAAAAAAAACAGTGATCGTTATGCGTCTTTTGGACGACTTCATACATTAGCTGTCCAATTCAACTCTCAAAGGTACACACCAACATGTTGTATCAAATGATTAGAAAAATATTACTATCATCTAACACGCAACTATGCAGTTGATCAGAAGTACGCAACAACGCGTGCAGAAGGTGCAATCGCACCAGTTACTGAGCTGTTGCGCCTTCTGAACGTGCCCAATGAAAATTCGTTTCTCTTGAAATCAAGTTATATGGCTGCGTACATATGTACATATTTCGAATTTTTTTTGTTTGGAAAAGCTCTCAAGAAAAACTAAAAATTCATATAAAATTACGCACAATAAATGGAAAATAAATTTGCTTCTATAAAAAAATTTCTTAAATCAGTATGCAGCTCTTAAGAAAAAAATGCTCGTACATCTCGTCGCTACCATGGCCAACTATCGAATGTGAAAATCGGCACTTTTCAAAATTTTGATTTGCCGCTCATTTTATTTCGTATAGCACCATTGCTTAAGTTGTTGTTTTTGACAACTTATATGTTGGTTAATGACTTCAAATAGTTTTATAGAAAATTAGAAAGGAGAAATAATACTTTAATAAAAAGTTAAGTACACACATAGATTTAAAAAGCTGCTTAAATAGAAAAGTTTTATGAAAATGTCACATTAAACAACTGTCTAAATCTACGTTATTTTTTATAAATAAGGCCGTAAACATTTCCTTACATCGTCAATTTCCATATTCTATTTTTACTCGTGTCAATTTCGCTGGTCAGCGCCGCAAACGATATCAACTAGTAGGCTAACAACCAGAATTGAAATTTAATACGCAAGTACTTACAGTACTACAAGTATACAGAGAGTAGATTTGCTACTCCCTTTTGGCAGCAGCAAACATCTCTCGTACGCGATGGGAGAAAGTAGAGTACCTACTTTAGTGGAGTAATAGCAAGTACGTCAAGTATTTACTCTCTCAACGCCAAGTAGTGTATGTATGCGTAAAAAGAGTAACAATGTGTTGAAAGTAGAGTACAATGCAAGGAGTACTTATTGAACAAAATGCGGCAAATACACTTGCGCTGGACTTTAATACGTACATATGTACTTATGGACAGCAATAGGTGCCGTATTCCTCGGACTCGGACTAGTAAAACTGTCAAAAAATAAAAATTCGCCCAGAGCGAGAGGGTAACATTGAAAGGTACGGGATCGCTTTCTAGTACAAAATGGTAACTTCTGTCAACTTCAACATAACCTCCAAATTTTGGTTGTAAATTTTTGCTTATTTTGTATGTAAACACACTCAGCTCAAACATGTAAATAACCGAAAATACTTTCAAATTCATTAGAATCCACTTAAACAAGTAATTAAATACTTTTCAACATGAATTAGCAGAGTGCACTTTTCTTTTGTTTACAATTTGGTTGCCAAACACACTACAGCTGATCGTTTGACACATTTACCAGAATTTACCAGCAAAAAATTCTCGGACTAAAACTGGTAACTTCTGACAGAGAGAGAACCGTATTTACTCTCTTTTTTGTCCTCTCAATAGTCAGAGATCCGAGTACGGGATCGATTTCCAGTAAAATCTGACTGATTCTGACTAGTCCGGACTCGTACGGGATCGCAACTAATGTTTTCATGTATGTATATATGTTTGAATGGTCCCTGCAGCAATTCAGACTCACCCTAGGTTAGCCCTATGATAGTCCCTATTGTTACCAGCAATAGTCCCTCATAATTCCCCTGCCAATGGTTTCAACTGCCATTTTTAGCATTGGCGTGTCATTGGAAAAGGACCGGTCCAATCAACTCTGACCGTAAGATAGTTTTGGATCTAGTCCAATTTTTGGAGATTTTTTCGTTGGATTAAGATTGCGTTCTGCACTTCACAGATGCTTTTTCATATTTGGGAAACACAAAAAAAAATATCATTTTATAACCATGTTGCCTCTGACGGCATTTGAACCCAAACCCTCCTGAAAGCTAACAAATAGTGGCAACCATTTATGCGCAATGAGCTACAGCCACGCATGTAAATGTGTGTTCAAATGTTCACTTTGAATCAAGGCCAGACCAAGCGATAGACAGCGAGTAAGAAGGAATGCCGAACAAAGGAATTTGTCTTCTTTCAACTTAAATAAATTCATTTTGCAAACAAAAGTGCCTACGTTACTTAGTGCCTTGGTTATATTGCATAAGGAGAATCGTAACAAATCGCGGCGAATTCGTAAGGATCTATTGATTGCATTATAAACATTTGCATTTATTTGTTAAACATACAATAGACAATTATATGACAGTTCATTCGGTTCAGTTACTTCCATTACAACCCGCTCCTAAGGATGCTAAAAGGGCGAATTCATATAAGGTGTTGTTACCGGAAAATGAATAAATAAATTATACATCAGAAACTAAATAAAATGGGATGAAGTTATTGTTAATTTCTAACCAAACCTATGAATGTAACTCAATCGCATAATGGTTTGCCGAGCCGTAAACATATGTTTACACATCAAATTTCTTGAGTAGGTTCCTGGTACTCACACCTTTTTAAGAGGTTTCACTTCTATCATGTGTACGGTGCTACACACGTCTTTTTTTAGAAAGTATGTTATGTTGCGCTGTGTTGTATTGTGTTGTGTTGTGATGTGTTGTGTTGTGTTGTGTTGTGTTGTGTTGTGTTGTGTTATTTTATATCAGGAGCCTTCATCAAAGGTGATAAATTTATTATTTTGATAAATGAACTGTCAAACTTTGTATGGAAATCTATTTAACCAAAGTTTATCACTTTATCAAACGACTTTAGTGGATAAATGTATGAATACTTAAAAGCAAATGAACACAATGGACGAGGTAAGAATGAAAGTAAACTAGCCATATAAGTTAAATGATAAACAGTTTATGCAATTATTTACCAAGGTGCGTTCATGAAAGAATGCGGATAAACTGATAAATTTAAGCAATTTATCCCTTTATCACTTTAGATTTAGACTCCTATCATGTTATATTCTGTTACGTTTTTCAACGCATTTCAATCAACTCAATTAAACTTAGCTCGGCTCAGCTCAGGCCACCTCAACTCCCCTTAATTTGAAAAGTTGAATTTTAACCGCTGAGCGAACTCTAGTATTCTTAAAATAATTAAAACTTTAATTGAAAAATTAGTTTTTATTCGATTTTTAGTTCATTTACGATAACTTTGCTTACAAAGAAATAATTGGCAAACGAGAGAGATATATGTATATGTATGTTACAATCATAATATTTAACACTTATAACCATTTAAATCCTTTTTTAACAGCTAAAAATTTTTTGGTTTTATTAAAACTGGAAGTATATCGTCAATTAATACCTCCGATGGATAATGGATAATGGATAATTAAAAATCTATTAAAAATATAAAAAAGAACGTGATGCTATAGAAAAAGGTGTAAATTTACATATAAATTTTTTCTCAGAGGTTAACAATTAAAATATAACATAAGTGTGTAACAATGCTACTTATTATTTGGAATACAATTCACACGTATGTAGTTTCTAATCGAAATAAACAACTTGCGGATTAAAATTTAACAAGGTAATGCATATACGTATTTTGTACATGAATGTTTATTAAAGGCAAAGGTTTTAATTTAAGAGAGTGGCAAGTTCTAAATCTTAAGTAGTTAAACGCGCACTGGCTTGGAAGAATGGGAAAATCAGAAAAACGCAACAGAATTCTTATGATATCCACCAACGCTAGAAATATCTATTTCAAGAAGCAAATATTTGTAATAAACTGCAAAATTTAAAGCATTTTAACGTATGCATAGTAGGGTGATTCAGGATTTTTTTCCTCAGAACCATGCTCAAAAGTTTCATTTACACCCCAAAATAAGTCTCTTATTAACAGCTATTAAGAATGTCCGCATCGTACTTTTCGTTTCCCATAAGAATAACACAGGAAAATTTTTTTTTTTTACTTCTGATTTATATATTTAACAACACGTTGTACTGTAACTAGGTCTAAAGTTATTCAAGGCCAAAGTCGAATTCACCATTCTTTCAACTTTGACCTCGAATAACTTTTGACCGAGATGACTTATCGAAAAATGACGAATGAATTATTCGTTAAATATAAAAATCAGAAGTAAACAAGTAAGAAAGTCTAAGTTCGGGTGGAGCCGATCATTAAATACCCGGCGCAAGTATTAAATATACGTTTTTTCACCTTTCCGAAAGCTACCGCTAGATGGTAAGCCGGGGTGTATCAATTTTGAGTAAATTAGCGTCCTTAAATTTAGAAATATTGCAGTTTCAAGCATTTCTGAAATTTACCGTTATATGAAAAGGGGCCGTAATTTTAGTCCGATTTCAATAATTTTCAACGTTTTTCTTTTATGTGGCAAGCACAATAAAAATACCGAGTTTGGTACAAATTGGTAGAACGGTTCCCGATATACATATATGTGATCATAAGTAGGCGGTGCCACGCCCATTTTCCAAAATTTTACCATAAACGTATTTCCTGGTAAAGAATTGTAGCAAGCATCAATTTTGAATAAATTAGCTTTAATATTTACTGATTTATCGAAGATTTTGTATTTCTCTAAATTACCGTTATATGGGATGTGGGCGTGGTTATNCGCTCGGGTATAAAAATAACAATTTTTCCTGTGTTATTTTTATGGGAAATCGAAAAGTTTAATGCGGACATTCTTAATATTAATATTAGGGGCTCATGTTTTCTGAAACTTATTTTGACGTTTAAGTGAAACTTTTGAACATGGTTCCGAGGAAAAAAATTATTTAAAAAAATTCTGAACCACCCTAATGCATAGTAATTTTTTCAATAAGCGGTAAGATGTGGCAATGTCTGTGCTTTTCTATGCATTTTACTTTCAAAAGTCCACTTTCCCGCGCAAACGCCTAAAATATTATTGCCAGATTTGCAGAATCTCATTTCTGTTGAAAGTGCTTGCCACGAAGTAAGTTAGAAAAATGTTGAAAAAAATCTGAAAAAAAAAATTATTAATTCATTCTTCTGAGATGAAGAATTTCAATATAAATGCATTAGAAATTTTGTGGCTGTTTTGTGCGAATTTTTGCAAAACTTTTCAGTTCATTCGTTTTGGTATAAGCCTAAATATGTCTGGTAACATAGTTGAATGTGGCATTTTCTGCATTCACCATGTGAACAGACCACAAGTGGTATCGGAAAGTTCGATTTTCGGAGAGAACAACTGCTTTTGTAGTTACATGCTTGTATACATGCAAGGTGTAACGGCTCCTGCAATCACTTCTGGAAATTCATGAGTTTGACAGACTTTTCAGACATCTAACAGCTACTTTACATCAAAAGTGGCAGGAGCACTTACACGTAAAGTGACTTTCAAAAGCCGTGTTCATTTCCGAAAATCGATTTTTCTGGTACTATTTTTGATCTGTTTACACCGTGAATGCCGAAAACTCCACTTTCGACAGTGTTCCAGACATTTTTAGGCTTATAACAAAATCAATTTCCTGTAATATTTGTTAAAAATGCTTAAATGTGCACAAAATTGCCACAAAATGTCTAATGCTTTAATACTTAAATAGTTGATATCAGGGAATAAATTAATTACATGTACAAAGGGGTCGTCCTTGTACAAATAGTACACCTTTTTTAACTTTTTATAAGTTGTATGCACAAAATAAGTTTATACTTGCATCGGAGATTGATTACAAAAATTATTTTCAGAGATATGAATTGGGATGCCAGCGATTAATCATTTGATTAAATTAATCGATTATTTTTGTCAAACTTATGATTTAATTGAAGAAATATGAATTCTCTAGTTGTCTAAAATCAATACATCGAACATTCGTTTTTTAGCGGCTGCATCAACTTTACTCGACCCGAGGTTCAAAAAAATTAATTTCCTCAGTAATGAAGTTCTTGAGAAATGAAATAATGGGCGCAGATCATATTATGGAAACGGGTAGCGAGTCGCCACTAGAATCGGTAGAAACGTAGTTCGATCGCCCGCAAAAAGAAATGCGTTTTTATTTAAATTGCCAATTCCAAGAACTAAAACGGAACATCATCGACGCTTGGAAGGAAATGAAAACTGTTTAACCAACACTTTATCCACGGACTTTCGAAAAAATACCTCGGTGCCTGCTGAGCGCCTTTTTTCAAAAACTTGTGCTACATCCACCGAGAAACGCAACCGTTGGTTTTGCAAACTTGGTTAAAAAATAAATAATTATCGCCGCTAAAAATACTCGTTTTATTTTATTTAAGGCTAATTAACAAGAGAATTGGAAATTTTTTATGGAAACGTGTACTTGTGAATAAAAACTCGATTAATCGATTACTTCTCAATAATTGCAATTAATTTCTTTGGGCTTGTGATTAATCATGGGATTTAATGGGGAAGTGAAGTGAATCTATAACCTATCTTTCCCAAACGATAACCTCACCCACTGCCAGTCAAGGCTTGGTGGTCCCTGTTATCGCTAACGAGGCTCTGTCGACCGGTGAGAGGCGGTATACCCTCGCTCAAGGGGTGAACTACCGTGGTTGGTCTGGACTCGGACTGCAAGAGACACATATCGACGAACGCTAAGGACGACACGAACTTATTGACGGGTGGACCCTTACGTACGGGACCTCAATGTTCGCGTTGGAAAAACGCACCGACAAACCCAGGAGCGCCTGTTCCCCAATGGGGCATCTCTCTGCGTTTGATCCACATTGAGCGGCAGGACAATTTTTCACCTGGCAGTAGGTATAAAATGCAAGCCCTTCCCCCAGAAATGTCTAAACAGCCCGGCCATCAGTATCCGGAAAGGAGACGAAGTATCCAAACCCCCTCCGAGGGCGGTAACAGTCTGCCGACAAAGAAAGCTGCTCACTCCTCCGCTGGTGGAACGAACAAGCCGTCGCAGTTACTGATACCTAAGGTGCCGAAGAATGCGAGGCCAGTGTTCCCACGGTTGGACAGAGAGAAGACCTCGACATCGGCAGCTGCTACTGCCTCCGGTGGCAAGGGACCGGTTGCCCGAAATATGAAGAGGCAATTGTCCGACGACAAAAAAGATACAGCCTGAGAAGAGGCGGGTGAAAACCACATCAACCTTATGCTCGGCGCCGGAGCTCCTAGTTGCGTTCATACACCGGAATCACCCGAAAGAAAGATTCCAAAGAACAAATGGTTGCTCCTGGAATAAAAGATTATGAGGGCACTACTTGGCGAAATCCAGCGTACCAAAAACAACAGTGGTATATTTGATGGAGTCAAGTGGCAGAAGGGAGTCAAAGTTGTTGGATGCGGTAACAAGGAGTCGAGGAGAGGAGAGTTCAATTTTTCCTAATAAACAATCGTGGTACAAAGCTTAATAAAAATATTAAAAATAAAATGTTAATAAGCCACAATAACATTGACAAAAAAAAGGAGTCGTTAGACTTCCTAACAAACTGCGTCCGCAACAAAGATGAACTTTGGGCCATCGCACGACTGGAAATTGTTCCGCTCTCAGAGGTGCCATTCCGTAAGACAGTGCGAGTGTGGATCCCGCCCCCGCTCGTGGAGGAGGAGACCTCACTATCCCTAATTAAATGTCTGAACGTGGAAGTCATCCATAACGACTGGACGATTATCCGAGGCCGCGGTCGCCACAAAGGTTACGGCAAAGACCTGTGGATATAGATCGGTCCACAATCCTTGCAGTTCCTGCGACGCAAGCCGGCCAAATTAGATATGGCATCGGTCACCTTATCCGAAAAACCTAAAAGGGGTGCAGATTAATCTGCATCCCTGCAGGGCAGCATCGGAGAATCTGCTGATATTCATGGGTGAGGAAGATGTGGACGTGGTCCTAATAAAACAGCCCTGGCTAGTGGCGGGGAGGGTCACAGGTCTATCCACTAGCGACTTTCTACTTCTCACCCTGCAGACTGAAGGTAAAATTAGAAGCTGTATTCTGGCTAAGAAAAGCACTTAAATTCTCTTTCTTCCCCAATTTAGTGATTCGGACATGCCAGTAACAATGTGGGAGCAGAGTCGAGCACCCGACCTTATCCTCATATCTTCATACATGCCATACGATGCACCCGATCCCCCGTCAATATCCTTCAGAAAACTCACTGCTTCGGCGGGGCAACCAGGGATAAGTATGTTGCCTGGCTGTGACGCCAACGCAGACCACACGGCGTGGAACAGCTCGAGCATCAACGATAGAGGTGAGTTACTCTTTAGTTACTTATTATCCACAAAACTTACCATCTCTAACAAGGGGAATCACCCCACTTCCTATAATAGAATAAAGAACGGGGAGGAACTTCAATGCCTTGAAGAAAGAGATAAAGAAGGCAAAGGTTTCGTGGTCTAAATTATGCGAAGACCTCGAAACGACTACTGAAGCCTTATTGAAGCCGCGCGACTAAGAAGGTGCCTCTCGAAAAACCCGGCTCCTCCCCGTTTCCTGGAAAAGCCAGGAGGAGGGCACACCGAAAGCAGCCTTGAAACACTAGAACACCTTATGAACAAGAATGAAATCATACAAGATTGCGCCAGTCGAGTTGAGAGCAACTGGCCGTGACATCAAAAAATACCAGAATGAGAGAGCAAGACGAACTCGACAAGTAAAAGAGGAAGCATCGAACAAAAGGCAGTATTGCCAAGTTTTGAATTTGAAAAAGCACCAAATTTTTATTGGTATATTTTATGGTTTTTATATATATACATAATTTTATTGTAAGGTTTCCGATTCAAATTAATAAAAATCAATGTTTCTTGCACGACGGTCGATTTCTTCTGGCATGATTGAAGGTGCTGCCACATATTTTGTTGTCGCTTATGTCACCGTGCCATGATTTTGTTAAAATTTTTGTAAAGTTGCTTACCACACTTACGATTGCTATAAATTTTGCGTATATTTTTTTAAGATTTTCTAATTTGGTGTCTTCAAACTAAAAACAAAAGCACCAAAAACGCACCAAGCACCAAACTCAAAAATTTTCGCGTTTTGAATACCCACTAAATTTGGCACGAATAGCATCAAGTTGGCAACAGTGAATGTAAACAAAAGTATTTTATGACGTCAGCGATTGGGTGGATGCTGTCAAATCGACGAAGAGAGGGTTAGCGGTCCGCGAATGGCGCGACCTTTATTTTCTGGATCGTGACCTTATGGACGTCACAGGGACACAGGCACTCCTGTGACAGAACACCCTAGTACCGACAGGCAAGGCAGTCCAGTTGACGAAATCATCACTGCAGATAAAGTAGGATGGGCTATCAGATCCTTCCAACCCTACAAATCTCCGGGGCTGGATGGAATCCTTAAAGCCATGCTGCAACGAGCAAGCGCCACAGTAACCCCCTGGTTAACGACAATCTATAGGCCGAGTCTCCTCCTAAGCTATATCCCAAAGTCATGGAGGGAGGTAAGAGTGGTCTTCCTTTCCAAAGAAGGAAAAACGGGCCACAGCACTGCAAAATATTTTAGACCCATCAGCCTCTCATCATTTATTCTCAAAATAATGGAGAGGCTTCTGAGTCTGCCTTACTCCTGAGAGCTCCGGCGAGGCTCAACATGCCTACCGCAAAGCTAGGTCGGTTGAAACAGCCCTGCACGAGGTTGTTGGGAGTATAGAGCAAGCACTGAACCACCAGGAATATGCGTTGGCAGCCTTCTTGGACGTGGAAGGCGCCTTTAACAATGATCACTCTCTGCATCGATAATATGTTGAGCACCAGATACATCAATGGCTCCTTGGGAACAGAAAAAGTAAGGAAAACAACCACACGTGGCACACCTCAAGAGGGTGTTATCCCCCCTGCTGTGCAACCTCGTGCTAAACGAATTCCTGCTCCGCACATTTAAAGCCGCTAGGGTCGTTGCTTATGTGGATGACTTAGTAATTCTGGTCGTGGAGAAATTCCTCTCCACGGTCAGCGAGATTCTACAATCTGCGATTAACGATCTGGCAGGATGGGCTGAAAGAAACGGTCTAGGGGTTAATCCCACTAAACCCGAACTTGTTCTCTTCACCAAGCGATTTAATATAGACAAGTTCCGGACTCCGTCCCTCAATGGAGCAAATCTTGAATTGTCAAAAGAAGAAAAGTTTTTGGGAGTTATTCTCGACTCTAAGCTTTCTTGGAAAAAGAACGACGAATAGTGAAGAAAGAAGGCACTCAATGCGCCCTACTGCTGCAAAGCTACGATTGGGGGCTGCGACCGCAGATAATACATTGGATTTATACGGCGGTAGTCAGACCTATTCTCACCTATGGCGCGCTGGTATGGTGCCAGGCGGTTGACACAAAATCCCATCTACTCAACTTGCAAGAGGTGCCACGACAAGCATGCCTATGCACAACGGGGATGATTTATTCAACGCCCCAGGCAGCGGTAGAGACCCTCCAGGACATTTCACCCATAGACCTATACGTTAAAAGTGTCACAGCTAAAAGCGCTTTACGACTCAGTGCGTCCAACAAGCTGCGAACAACTTGCAAGGGTCACGCCACAATCCTCGAGAGAGTGGGGGTGAAATACAGCAACTGTGACTATCAGGTTACGGAAATTGACTTCAATCAAAATTTCGAGATCAATTTTACTGACGAAAGTGACTGAGAGTTCAGTATTGCTCTCAGCGATGACGAAATACCCATCTTCACGGATGGCTCCAAAATGGATAACGGAAGAGGATCTGGCGTCTTCTCTTAGGAGTTATCTCTGAGAGAGTCCTATACACTCCCAGATCACTGCAGTGTTTTTCAGGCTAAGATATATGCAATCCATATGGCGGCATGATCGACCTAGCTCCACATAAACTTGCCTTCGTTGTTCGTTGTTGATAGTCAGGCGGCTATCAAAGCCTTAAGGTCGGCAACGACTAACTCGATATGCGTTAAAGAATGCCGAAGATCCCTAAAAGCTCGAAAGCAACACATAATCAATCTTTACTGGGTCCCGAGGCATCGTGGTGTCCCGGGAAATGAGGAAGCGGACGAACGTCCTAGGAAGCGATCTGAGATGGGACTCGGGGAAGCGATCCAGATCGCGAAACCTCCCTGCGATTTCTGTCTTCAGATGTCGAGATACTGACTAGGACAGCTAGCAACAGTAAGTGGGAAAATCAGCACACCTGCAGGGTATCGTGCTCGCTCTGGCCACGGCTCGATGAACGAAGAACAAGTAGTCGATTAAGGCTTTCAAAGCCAAACGTTAGGCTTCTCACAGGAATACTAACGAGACATTGGACCATTGGCCACATGACCGCTAGGTTTGGAGCCCCGCATAGCGCTTTCTGTAGAAGCTGCAGGGTTGAGGAGGAGTTAGAATCTATCCAGCACTTCCTTTGCGAGTGTCTAGCTCTTCGAATAAAACGCCTGAAGTTTCTTGGGGACCATTTCTTCGAGAACCTCAATACCTTGATGAAAGCTCCTCTGGAAGAACTGCTAGGGTTCGCCAGAAAATCAAAATGGTTCGAAGACATGTAGGGATAGGCTTTGGGTAACCCCCCATGAGCATCGCAATGGGCCTTCGCAGCCCCCGAGTGAACTCTTCGCAAAGCTGCCCGTTTAACCTAACCTAGCCTACCTGTGATTAATCATACGATTATTTTACTTTTTTACTATCCCTAGATATGAATGTTTTAAGTTATGATGACTTAGTGAATACACAGAAGCGAAAGGAAAAAGTGAACTATTTCGGGCGAAAATTAAATTCATGATAAGGCTGAATATCTTTCGTATCGTACCCATTTTTCTTTTATTTTAAATGTGCAAATATTTTCCCTATATAGGGTGGCGACGAATAACTGTTACCAAGTTTTTTTTGTAAAATAATAATTTGCAAAAAAGTGTTTTATTGTTCTTGTGTTTTATTTTCTAAAGATTTTACTTTAATTCTATTAATTAGTCTTTAAATTTTAACCAGTAAAAGCTTTGAAAGAAAAGCGCAAACGGCACGCAAGTCTTATTCCGTTAATTTATTCCATATCAGGGTTACCACTGAAAAACTTTCTTTCCTATCAAGAGCTGGTTGAAAAACCTACCAAAATGGCTTATTTCCTACCATTTAAGAAAATGGCGTTTTACGGCAGTAAATAACTTTTTTTGCTGGTTTTATACTTAAAATAAACAAAAAGATTAGAATAATAGCTGGTATATACATATTTAAGTACATATTATACATAGCTACGTCCTCTTTTTTGGCCCATTGTCCTTGTAATTTATTTATTTTATACGGGACGCCAAATGTTCTATATTTCCTTTAATGTCCTGTATTTGTCCCGTATTCGGGGTTTCAACGCCTTAACAGCTCATTAAAATGGCGTAGCTATGAACGAGTTTTAAGTGATGTTGGTACATATATGATACTAATTTTCTCCATAAACAGTTATTATTTTCTAATCTGAATGCCTATGATTCGAATCGGGGAATACATACAGTGACTAAAATACAAATTAGGCCTCGACATTTTAGTAGGTTTTGGATATTTTTCCTTAGTTTATTTATATATTTTATGAAAGTATTAAATGATTTAAATTTAGTAAATATTATAAAGTGCGAGTGGAAAGTGATGCTCTTTTGCTTCTCTTTTAAAGAAATGGTCGAACATACTTACTTTGTATGAAATTATAGTTTAAAAAACTAAAACCTCCCTATTATAATTGCCATTCGTACTGTCATCAGGTATGTAACTTGAGAATAGAAATCGCTGCATCTTTTCGGCGCATCAATATTACATAGTTACATCCCGAGCTAATAAAAGGAAGGTAATAAAAAATGCGTAACACCGTCAACAAAAAAAAAAATTGCCAAAAATTATTGGTAAGCCTTAGCAACTTAAAATTGCACCTTATTATACTAAAATTTAACGAATTTTTTTAACAAATTTTATGAGGTAAAATCTCAAGAAAATTATCCTACAAATTCGTTATGTTACTATAAGAATATTGTTTCAGGGCTAATACATCTAGGATCAGTGAAGAAGGCTTTAAGATCTGAAAGCTGTTGTGGAACAAATTTCCAAATTATTTATGTCTCGTATTCGGCTCACATAAATATGGTCACCGTATCTATATCTATGTATATATATAATACGCGAAGGGATTTTTTGTTCAGGGTAAAGATCTGCACCATTCGCTCGATTGTCACATTAAAGCGCTTGGACTGTAGATGTGCAAACTGGTTTTATTTTTTCGAACAGAGTTGCCACCTGTAGAACAATTCAAATTCAAATTATTTAATAAGCAATGCCGTAATAACCGCGCCGTTCGCTCTATTTTCCCAAATGAGGTGTCAAATTAAAAGGCCTGGACTGCAGACATGCAATAAGGTTTTACTTCATTGATAAAAGTAAAATTAAATATTACAAAATGTGTATCAATGGAAATGGTTTGAAAATCTTTCTTTCTTAACTAAACTTTAGGAGGGTTGCCACCTGTTTAAAAACTCAAATTAAATTTGAATTAAGGGAATTAAATAGGGGAAAAACCCACCATATTGGTGCTAAACGAAAGGGGGCTCAGAAAGTAGTAGTTTGAAAATATTTTGAAGTGGGTCGCCACGCCGCCGCGCCGATATTTAAGAAAATATCGGCGGCAGCGTTCGGCGCCTAAGGAATTTTGTACAAAATTTTCATGATGAATGCACATTGAAATACATCGCTTGAAGGAACTAAATACTACTTGTATAAAAATTTTACGAAACGAAAATTACATTTTTAAATTAGTTTTTTTTGCATAATTTGGGCCACTGGACAATATGATCTCCTTTATTTTTCCAAAAATAGCGTAACTCAGAAAAAGCATAGGTAACATATTTTTCGACGAAAGCATTTATTACAGTTAAATTAGGGNAATACTACTTGTATAAAAATTTTACGAAACGAAAATTACATTTTTAAATTAGTTTTTTTTGCATAATTTGGGCCACTGGACAATATGATCTCCTTTATTTTTCCAAAAATAGCGTAACTCAGAAAAAGCATAGGTAACATATTTTTCGACGAAAGCATTTATTACAGTTAAATTAGGGTCGAATACTGGTAATCTGACGATTTTTTCCGCAGTAGAAAATTGTTTTCAATACTACAACAATACTACTTTTTTATATACTACATCAACAAGGAAGTTATACACATCAAAAACTTTAACGCTATATCTCAGAAAGCAGTTTTAACAGAAGCGCCCTTATTGCATCTAACTCCTCAATTATTGGAGATAAAACAAAGACTGTTTGTTTTTCCTGTGTGTTTTTTTTAGATATTTTAAACAGAATTTTAATAATAAGCAAACACTTTTTTTGCTAATTTTTACATTCGTAAGTTACTTTATTCTAGGGTCACACAGACGTATACAAGAACTAGGTGGCTGTGTGAAAACTACGTTAGTATTCCTAAGTAGTGGTCAAACCCCAGGAAGGTTTTGCTCCCGCGGATCGCAATATTTTCTACACAGAGTTAAAGTCCCCCTTTTTGGTAAAAATTACTATTATTACATTCTGTTCTCCTTAGAAAAATTTGGCGCTTAATATATTAGTGGAAATTTTAACTATTTATAATCCATTTTTCAAACAGTGCGTCAAAAAGCCCGTTCTGGTGGGAGTTGAGGGGTTAAACTTTTGGTAAAAAGTAGGCCAACCTTATTTTCAATATATAACCCGCAAAAAAATCGTAAGAACTCCGTAATTTAACACAACGGTTGATAAACTTATTGCATACATTTATTGATAGCGACATAAATTACCCCAATAACTTAACCTTTAAATTTTTTTATTTCTTTAAATTGAAATAGTACATACGGATTTGTAGAGTACATAGAGATGTATGTATATTAGGGTGCCCATCGAAAACCGTTTTTTGTATGTTAGTACTACATATTTTCAAATTGTGGAAATTACCGATGGTCAAAATTTAAAAAATTCTTTGAAATTCAAGCAAAAATAGTCATTCAAGAACTCATGAATCTAGAAAATCGTATTTTCTGACCTAAATTGCGACCTCTAAATGGCCTTTAAAAAATTTATAAAAATAAGCAATAATATTTCTCATAAAAACTAATCAAATTAGGCGGTAGGGTCTTTAAATTTTCAAAAAAATCATTTTCGATGGGAAACCTAATGTATATACTATTGTTATGGGTTACTGTTCGCCGCACAAAATATAAATACTTTATTCTTCGGCATATAGCGCACCCGGTAGCATGTCAAAAATTTCACCATCACATATTTTCTAGAGTGTACGGCAACGCTAAAACTGCATGGAAGGTCTGCCATTTTGCGATAGCTGTGTTCCTTGCGGACAGTGTCGCTGATTGTCACTAGTTCCAGCAGGTCCGTTCGTCTACTTTTTTTTTTGGTTAATAAACACTTTCCCGCGGACAGCTAGGTTTTCCTTAGTACTAAAGGCTGGTTTTCATTAGGTCAGAATCACTGACGCCAAAAACACTGCCTTCATCTGACAGCTGTTCATTTGATGTTAAATGCGTTTTCATTACCGCAGTGCATGTTAAAGACTGTCGTCAACTTTCAGTGTCAGATGATTGACATTCCGTTTTCATTACTAACGTCAAATGTGAGGTTAATTTTTACAAAAAGTGTAGAATACCGACCTGTTAGCTGTAGAAAAACCAGGGGTGTAATTTGGTGGAGCTCTTCATGCTGATTTTAACCTTACCAAAGTTGTTTGGCGCGTGTGGGAAATCGAGGGGATATACGAGGTTAAGGTAAATTTTTTCGATACTTTGAAATATCAATATTTTATGAACTACATAGCCGATTAGACAACTAATGATGTCAAAATAAAGGTGATTAGTTTATCTTTCAGTGAATGTACATAATTTTCCTGATTTTTTTTTATATTTTCAAGTCAAAAATACAAAGGAACAAAAAAAATTAAATCTTTTTTTAATAAATTACCTTTTGAAAAAAAAGATTGCATAATTAATGCTACAGAAATTTATATTATTTCAAGTACAAGTTATAACCTTATATAGAAAGGTTTGTTATAGTGAAAAATTTAACGAAAGTAGTGGTAAAACTCGAAATTGTATATATATATATTTTTTTAATAGCGTTTATCAAAAATTTGTTTTCAAAATGGGTATAGTAAATACGTTGCAAAAAAAAAAGCTATTAGAATTATATTTGAATTGGCATCCATCATTTTTTAATCGGTCAAGTAGCTTCCGAGATATTAAATATTGAAAATTAGGGAAGTTGAAGTTTAACCGGTTATATTGGGTTTTGCTTGCCCATATAATTTGTGCACGGCAACCCCGGATTTTTTTTTTGATATTCCTCCTTGCACTGCGGCAAATTCCATTTGGAAGATTAACGGAACTCGTCCAAATGACGCAGTGCCCGTTATTCTTCCAAATGGAATATTCCCGCAGTGCAAAGATATAAAAACTCGCTGGCAACTCCGCAGTCAACCATTTTGCATTCTATCATTGACGGCGAGTAAGGAAAATAGAAAAACGCATGTTACAACGCGCGATTATAACTTTTGAAACTGAACCTGTAGTGCATACAAAAACTCAATTAAACAATTAAGAAAGTGAACAAAATAGAAATCGTGCGGCAAATTGTGAAAAAAAATAAAAATCGCGCGCCAAATTGAAAAAAGTAAAATAAAATAAAACAACTTACTAAAACAGAACTAAAGAAAAATCAAAACGCGAGTGCCACGCCTACTGTGCGAATATATGGAACAGCGAGCGTTGCAAAGGTTCCATATTTCCACAATTCAGCCTGGGCTCGCTAGTACGAAAACCACAATACCAAGGCGGCTTGTTATCCTGCAGCTTAGATTACCACCTAACTATCATCGTGTCTCCGTGCAGGGCAGCTACTCATACAAAGGCAGCCTGTTGAAGAGCTCCCCAGAAGATTCGGCAGTCGTCACCATCCTTGGATTAGGTAAGTTTAGTGCCTCAATGCTTTAAAAAAAAAAAAAAATACATGTACATATATATATCGCACGTTTAATAATATGTATACTAGAGGCTGTGCAATTAATTGATCGTTCAGGATTTTGATTAACCATGAAGTGGGTAACTCAATTGGTCCGATTAACTGGAAATTATGATTACTCAAAAATTCAGTTGCTCGAGTGACCAGGTATTTTTATTAACCAAAAACGAAGATGTTTGTGTGATTTTCTTTATGATTGGTCAACATTGTGAGTAAAATGAGTAATCAACATTTCAAAGTACTGTCTACATATAAAGTAGTAGAAGTCCCTTGATACTTTGGTGATTATATTGCTGAATAATTTGTTTACTATTCTTGACTTCCGATGTATTAACTAATAATGCATTCTGTTATTGTGGAAATGGTATCGAATATAGAGCACCTTTGAGCATTTTGTATAAATTAACAAAATTTTTACACACATTGTAAAAAGAAAATAAGCATTTTCCAAAGCAAACTTTAAAGAGCAATAAATTTTTTTTTGGTGAGTGATCATATTTTGAGTAACTCGATTAATGACCATTTGGGTGTTCAAGGTCTTGATTGCTCGAGTAATTGGTTAGACCGAACAACTAATTAATTAACTTGCTCGAGTAGTCGAATGGTCGCACAGCCATAATGTACACATATCGCACACTTAATAATATGTATATGTATAGCACGTTTTACAACATATATATATAATCGTCTGTTTAAATTATGACCCTAATCCTAACTACTAAGCGGCCACCGCAACACTAGACACCGACCGCCCGAGCGGCATCGGCAAACCACCAGATTACGGGTGGCCGCAACGTCAGCGTAACCACCGCAGGCGGCAGCATCCGACGCCACCAAAGAACCAGCAACAACAAGAGTACATCGACAACAACGGTTGCGCGAAGCAACACCGCTCCAAAGCGGCAAAAGCGCGCAACACCAACAACAACAGCGCGCAACACCAGCAGTAGTAACAACCAGTGCGGCTACTACTGCGCGCGCAACACCAGCAACAACAGCGCGCAACAGCGCGAACAAGCAGTAGTAACAACCAGTGCGGCTACTACTGCGCGCGCAACACCAACAGCAAAGCGCGCAACACCAACAGCAAAGAGCGAAACACAAACAACAGCAGCGCGCAACACCAACACACAACGCGCGCAACACCATCAACAACGAGCGCGCAACACCAGCAGTAGTACAACCACGTGCGGCTACTACTGCGCGCGGAACACCAACAACAACAACAACCAGCGCGACTACTATAACGCCGCGCAACACCAGCAATAACAACACCCGCCACAGCAGAGGGGACAACACCGCGCAACACCAACAGCAAAGCGCGCAACACCAACAGCAACAGCGCTCAACACCAACAACAACCGCGCGCGCAACACCAGCAACAACCCCGTGCGCAACACCAGCAACAACCGCGCGCGCAACACCAGCAACAACCCCGTGC
>NW_016157203.1:333441-343917 GCF_001687245.7 Rhagoletis zephyria
GGGAACTGACTTAGACTTGCTTAGTTTACTTACCGGACTTACTTAATTTAACCTTTGGCTTATATACTTACCTATACTTACTTATATAAATTTAACTCAGCTTAAATACCCTACATATACTTACCTTAATTATAATGAATTAAAATTAAATATATCGAAGACAACTTACCTACAATTACTTAATACTTACCATAGACGTACATAAATCACACAACCATTTACTAAGTTTAGACGATAGGGATTTAGATGTTAGGAAATAGATTTAAGATTTAGGATTAATTTAGCCGTAAGAAAATGAATTTGTCTGAATAAATTTTTATTAAAATGGGAATGTTGACCTTTTTCCTGAGTTAGGGAGGCACATTAGGATTTTATTATGGGGCTACCGACATTAGGGTGCGACGGTAGCCATGGATGAGGGTGGGCCAGCACCGGGCGTCACAACTCCACCAGTGGCGCCCTTATATTCGGCCTTGTTTTATTTTTGGTGCATTTTCGTTTTTTTACATTTTCTTTTCGTAGTTTTGGATTTTCAGTTTATTTTAAATTTTAAATTTAACGTTCTTTTTCAGCTTTTTTTTTGAAATTTTTGAATTGTGTCCGTCCGATACTTCCGGCCATGCCGGAAGTGAAGATATTTGACAGGCATGACTTTTCTCTGCTATGGCGCAGGGAACACCGGTGAAAGCAAGAACCCAGCCCAGCCGACATGTAGTGCACCCTATTGTGTCATGCCGCCTGCATTCACTGCTGCTCCCAAGGTATGCGTACCATAACAGATGGCGCCCAACGGGGTAGCCCGAAGTCTGGCCAGGTTGACTGGTCCTGACTGACACATGAGGCTTCACCATCCCGCAAGTCCCAGGGGGCATATGTTTGCTGCCCCTTGCTGCGTTGCGGCGGGATGAGTGGAGCTGATAGTGCGGGTTCGGATCGGTCCTCTTGGTCCGCAACCGAAGGCTTATCCGAGACTACACGTCACGTCCTCCGGAGTTTTGTATTCACCCGGTGAGGCAGTGCTAAACGCACTTAGTTTTTTTGTAGTTTGATTTTTTTTTCTCCAAATTGTTCAGTGGTCCGATATGTCGGCACGGGAATGGGGAAAAATTAGTCCGCTAAGTGGGGTTTAGAGTAAATAGATTTTCCTTTAGTTTTTTTTTGCCGAATATTTTTTTTTGTTTTTTTTGCGACTTGTTGTTTTTTTTTTAAAAAAAATATAGATACATTTTTCGTTTGAACCCAGCTCACTCCATAGGTCTGCGCTGGCGCTCCTGAGCGCCTTCGTATTGCGATGGAGTGGGCTGGGACTCCAACCAGCACTGACTATCGGGGTCTCAGTCACCCCACATGTCTCAGGGGGGCATGCGTGACTGCCCTTTGCTGCATTGCGGTGGGGTGCACTGAGACCGAAAGATAGCTCAGTAAACTTGTACGCGAAGTCCAGTACACCCTTCAAGTCTCGAGGGGCATTCCATTATGCCGGCTTGCATTGCGGTTGGGTGTACTGGACCAAAGAGCGATTTTTTGTGTGTTTGTTTTTGTACCTTATTTTTTCGTAGACTTGTGCCTTCTTAATGTCAGAGGGGGTCAGCATTCCCATTAATCTTGATAATATATTACTATAAAAAAAATTATATATAACCCCTTGAATTTTTAAATTCCACATATATGACCACGTATATTTAACTAACAACCTTATACGCTTATGTACTAACTACCTATATTTTGATCGTTTTTTTGGTACGTATATTTATATTCAGTACGCATACTGAATAAAAGTTTGATATTTTTCATTTTTTTCCCTCGCAATCGGGTTCGGTAATCGCGCCAATTAGATAAATAACTCGTTTTTTTGGAATATTTTTTTTTCTCTCGGACGTTCATTCAGGCTTACGCTATTAAGCAACGCTTTTTAACTAAACATCGACTCGGACCACTATCTTGTTGCAGCCCAGATACGCACCCGCCTCTGTGCAGCAAAAAATGTGCGCCCAAATATGCAAGGAAAGCTTAACGTCGAAAAGCTGCAATCACAACAGACAGCCAGCGCTTTCGCTACTCGACTCTCACACCTGCTCTCAGAGAGCACTCTTCAACAAACCGACATATGCGAGCAGTGGAACCACATTTCCCGCTCATTAAGTACCGCCGCCGAAGAAGTAGTCGGATTTCAGCGAGCCCGAAAGAACAACTGGTACGATGAGGAGTGTCAGGAAGCTGCAGAGAAAAAAGATGCCGCCTACAGGGCCACGCTGCGATCGGGCGCAACGCGCGCTATGTGGGACCGCTATAGGGATCTGAAGAGGGAAGCGAGACGTATTTGCCGCAACAAGAAGAGAGAGGCAGAAATACGTGAGTGCGAAGAGCTTGAAATGCTGGCCGACAGGAGGAATGCCCGAAAATTTTACCAGAGAGTTAGGCGACTTACGGAAGGTTTAAAGACCGGGGCGCACTCCTGTAAGAACAATAATGGCGACCTAGTAACTGATGTCCAGAGCGTACTTAAATTATGGAGGGAACACTTTTCCGCCCTACTAAATGGCAGCAGCACAGAAAGTTGTGGAGAAGAAGAACCCGAGCCCGCAGTCGATGATGACGGAGTCGACGTTCCACCGCCTGACTATGACGAGGTACGTATAGCAATAACGCGGCTGAAAAACAACAAAGCCGCTGGAGCTGACAGCCTGCCAGCTGAGCTATTCAAGTACGGCGGCGAGGAGTTGATAAGGTGCATGCATCAACTCTTGTGCAGAATATGGTCAGATGAACGCATGCCCGGCGACTGGAATTTAAGTGTGCTCTGCCCAATCCACAAGAAAGGTGACCCCGCCATTCGCGCCAACTACCGCGGGATCAGCCTTCTAAGCATAGGTTACAAGGTCTTATCGAGCGTATTGTGTGAAAGACTGAAGCCCACCGTCAATGAACTGATTGGGCCTTATCAGTGTGGCTTTAGACCTGGCAAATCCACCATAGACCAGGTATTCACAATACGCCAAATCTTGGAAAAGACCCGCGAGAAAAGGATCGACACTCACCACCTATTTGTCGACTTTAAAGCCGCTTTTGACAGCACTAAAAGGAGTTGCCTATACGCCGCTATGTCTGAATTTGGCATCCCCTCAAAACTCATACGGCTGTGTAAAATGACGTTGAGCAATACCACCAGCTCCGTCAGAATTGGAAAAGACCTCTCCGAGCCGTTCGCCACAAAACGGGGTTTCAGACAGGGCGACTCCCTTTCATGTGACTTCTTTAATCTGATGTTGGAGAAGATAATAAGAGCTGCAGAACTGAACCGCTCAGGAACAATTTACTACAAGAGCGTGCAATTGCTGGCTTATGCCGATGACATCGACATCATCGGTAACAAAAACCGCGAAGTCTGTTCTGCCTTTTCCAAGTTGGATAAGGAAGCAAAGCGAATGGGTCTGGTGGTAAACGAGGACAAGACGAAGTATCTCCTGTCATCAAACAAACAGTCAGCACATTCGCGCCTTGGCACCCACGTCACTGTTGACAGTTACAATTTCGAGAAAGTAGAGAATTTCGTTTACTTGGGAACCAGCATTAACACCGATAATAATGTCAGCATTGAAATCCAACGTAGAATCACTCTTGCCAACAAGTGCTACTTTGGACTGAGTAGGCAATTCAGGAGTAAAGTCCTCTCTCGACGTACGAAAACCACGCTCTATAAGTCACTCATCATGCCCGTGCTGGTATATGGCGCAGAAGCATGGACAATGACAACATCCGATGAGGCGGCTCTTGGAGTGTTTGAGAGAAAGATTTTGCGGAAGATTTACGGGCCTTTACGCGTTGGCGACGGCGAGTACCGCAGACGATGGAACGATGAGCTGTATGAGCTTTACAACGATATGGACATAGTGCAGCGAATTAAAATACAGCAGCTCCGCTGGCTTGGTCATGTCGTTCGAATGGACACCGACGCTCCAGCTCTGAAAGTATTCAACTCGGAACCCGCTGGTGGTAGCAGAGGAAGAGGGAGGCCCCCACTGCGATGGAAAGATCAGGTGGAGAAGGACTTGGATTCACTTGGCGTTTCCAATTGGCGTCAGTTGGCACAGAGGAGAAACCACTGGCGTGCTTTGCTGAACTCGGCCAAAATCGCTTAGGCGGTTACAGCGCCAAAAAAGAAGAAGAAGAATTTAACTAAACAAATTTTCTTGGATTTTCGATTTTTGTTTGAGCTCTGGGGGAGCCAAGCCCTATCCACGTATTGTAGACTTTTAATTCGGATTTGATTTGACCTTAAGCGTCACGTTTCTTGTTATTCCTAATTGCATTTGTCTCACCACTGAACACTCGGTAAATGGAACAGCAGCTTAGGCAAACACGCAGTGCTTCAGTTAGAGGTAGCGGCGCAAAGTCAAGAGGTGCCGGGAGGAATACCAGTCCCGCTATGCCAGCAACTTATCCTCGGGTGATGCATTCACCTATTGCTGACCATACTTGAGGAGTTCCGCCTCCAATTCCGATGGCCAATCCCGCTCCGAGACTCAAGGTTGATAGCCGTCAAAGTTCCAACTTACTTGACACCTCACCACCTGAGACTTCGGTCCAGAATATATCCGCTACCTCCATGACTATGCTTTCGGGAAGACAGGAAAATGAGAGGTCTTTGCCAGGGAATACCGGTTTTGTAGAAGGTACTGCAGAAGATAGAAGTAGACGTTCTAATGGCGGAGCGCCTGTAGGAGATTCGTGGGTAGGGGTACTTCATCAGCTCTTACGTACTTCGCAAGAAGAAATGAGAGCTGAAATGAGAACAATGCGGGAAAATATGAACGCATTAAGTGCAGTGGTAACTGCATCTCAAACTGCACCCAATGGCCCTAGGGACTTTGCTTCTATCGGACGCAATCCGACACAAGCCACTCTAAATAGTCGACCAAATTTTACCCCCAACCTTGTTAAGCCACAGGATTGGAAGGTATCCTATGACGGCACTGGTAGCGTGTCGGACTTTCTTTTCAAACTAAATACGTTGTGTGAGCGCACGCAATGTACAGATCAGCAGTTGATGGCAAGCTTCCACCTATTTTTGTCAGGGCGAGCTGAGGAATGGTATTGGTTGTTCACTAAGCAGAATCCAGATGCGACTTATCCCTTCTTGTGCTACTCTATCAAGCGGGAATTCGGCACCTTAAAAAGTGACCATGAGATCATGATGGAGATCTCAATGCGTCGTCAGAAGGCTAATGAATCGTATGATACGTTTCATACAGATATATTAGCCTTGAACGCTAGACTAAGGGAGCCGATGTCGGAGAACCTGTTGATGGACATATTGAAGAGGAACGTTAACAGCAGCCTGAAGTTGATGCTTTTCAATGCTGGTGCGCAAACTTTACATAACCTACGTGACGTTGCTAGGAAAGGTGAACAGATCTTGAAGGAAACCAGAAGCCTAGTACCGAACTATTCAGGACGGCATGTCAACGAAACAATGGCTATCACACCGGATGAGTGGACAGGAGCAATGGATGGAGAAGTAGACCCACAAGTGGAAGCGCTAAATTTCCAGAGGACTAGGAAACCGGACTACTCAGGAATACAGTGTTGGAACTGTGACAAGATGGGACACTCTTACATCTATTGCGAGGAAGCGATTCGGAACGTGTTCTGCTTCAAGTGTGGACAGAAGGGGGTGGTCACTCCAAGATGCCCCAGAGATCATCGGAGACAGGGAAACCGGAACCCGAGCGAGAAGGCAATCGGGGATTCTCGTTCGGCACCCTAGCCCCCGAAGCAGGGAGTACAGGAGCAGCAGCCTCCTGTACTAAACCAAAAAGCAAGTCAGCCTCAGCAGAACCGTTCGTTTGCATGTAGATGTCAGTAGTTCGGAGAGTAGTACCAGTCCCTCGAGAGTTTCGCATAGAGTCATCATAACTTTTCCAGATAGTTCCGATAGTTCTGATTCCGAGTGTATGTTTTCTTCTACAGCCAATCCTCTGCAGGTTCGAATTCTTAGGCCTTCACGTAGGGATGTGGCATGCCAGACTCAATTCCCAGTTAGTTTAGAGCAAAGAGAGCAGGATTACGAACGGATAAGGGCGGATATTTTCGAAGAAGAACCAAAACTTGTAGTTTCAGAAAATATTCTTAGGTGTAGGAAAAGATATTCTAGCCGGGTAAATATGCGAAAACTTTTGCAAAGCACTAAAATTATTATAACGCCAGACGAACGACCGCTAGCAAAGATTAAAATACACGATAGTTTCGTTTATTAGATTCCGGAGCAAACGTTTCCATTCTTGGAAACGGATGCGAAGATTTCCTAAAGAGAAACAATTTAAAATATCATTCTTTGCGCGCGTTTGTTTACACGGCTGGTGGAAATCAGCAGAAAATACTCGGCTCGATATCTTTACCGGTCACTTTTAAAAATATTACGAGGACTATTCGCTTTTATCTTGTACCGTCATTAATCCAAGAAGCATACCTGGGAGTTGATTTCTGGAAGGCATTTGCGTTAGCTCCCGATGTATTTCCTACCGTTTCTTTTTTAGATTTCCCAAATGAGTATGAGCCAAACTTCCATCAGCTCACACCAGATCAGAAGATAGCATTGCAAGAAGCTGTTCAGGAGTTTCCCTCGTTCGAAAAGCTAGGACTAGGTCAAACCAGTTTAGTGACGCACCATATAGACACGGGTGATGCGGTGCCAATTAAAAGTAAGCACTTTCCTCTTTCACCACCCAGGCAGGCAGAAGCCTATAGCGAAATTGAAAGGCTACTCAAGATGGGAGTGATTGAGGAATCGAATTCACCGTGGTGTAGTCCAGTGGTACTAGTCCGGAAACCAGGCAAGGTCAGGCTGTGCATAGATTCCAGGAAGGTGAACGCGGTCACCAAGAAGGACTCGTATCCGTTGCCCCATATTAATGGGCTGTTGAGCAGGTTAAAGGATACATACTTTATAAGAGGTATTGATTTGAAAGATGCATTCTTTCAAATCAAATTAACGGAATCGTCTAAGGAATAGACATTTGCGGCTCCAGGAAAGCCATTGTACCACTTTAAAGTAATACCCTTTGGCCTGTGCAACGGACCACAAACAATGAGTCGGCTGATGGATAAGGCTATTCCTTCACAATTGCGGGAGAACGTCTTCGTCTACCTGGATGACCTGATGGTGTGCAGCTAAAACTTCGAAGACCATTTGGAATTGCTGAAGGAAGTGGCGAAATGCTTACGGGAAGCGGGACTCACTATCAACGTAAAGAAAAGCAAGTTCTGCCAGGAGGAAATTCGGTATCTCGGGTACTTGATAGGGAATGGTTGTTTGAAGGTAGACCCAGGCAAGATTGATGCGATAAAGGATTTTCCGATTCCAAAGTCTCCTCGTCAGGTTCGTAGGTTTATAGTAATGGCAAATTGGTACAGGTCGTTTATTACCAATTTTGCAGATTTGGCGGGTCCCATGACATGCCTTCGAAAGTCACCTGGTCCATTTAAATTAACTCCTGAGGCAGTTGAAGCATTTGGAAAGCTTAAAGTTGCACTCTGTTCAGCACCTGTCCTGGCACAACCAAATTTTTCTAAAGAATTCGTGATACAATATGATGCATCCAAAGTAGGAGTAGGAGGCGTGTTATTCCAGCTCGATGAGGAAGGAGCAGAGCATCCCATAGCTTTTGTATCGAAGAAACTTAATAATGCTCAGCGAAATTATACGGTCACCGAGTTGGAATGCCTCGCCGCAATAGTTAGTGTCAAGCGTTTCAGACCATATATTGAAGGATTGCCTTTTCGAATAATTACTGACCATTCAAGTCCCAAGTGGCTAATGACACAAAAAGACTTGAGTGGCAGGCTGGCAAGATGCTCGCTTCTATTGCAAAGATACAACTTTAGGATGGAGCATCGCAATCAAGATCATTGAATGTTGTGCCGGACACCCTTTAACGTTTTGACGTGGACGAACTCTCTTCTACCCCACCTCTAGGAATTGACTTGGCATCACCGGAGTTCGACGGCGCAGAGTATTCGGAGCTTCGTGAAACAATTGAAAGCAATCAAGAAGGGCTGCCCGATTTACGCATAGTCGAAAATAGAGTTTACAAAAGAGTGATGTTCCGAAGAGGTGTGGAAGAGGAAGAGGATTCGCTCTGGCGTTTGTGGTTACCGGAAGGACTGACGGAGCTCGCGATCAAATACTCACATGATTCCAATGCTAGTTACCACGGAGGTTGGCAAAAGACTTTAGAGCGTGTTCGGCAGAAATATTTTTGGCCGCAAATGGCAAAGGACATACGCCTCTATGTAAGCCGTTGCGAAACCTGCAAAGCTGTGAAAGCCACCAATCAAGTGTCCAGACCAACTATGGGCAATGCCTTCGTATCCGAGAGGCCATTCCAACGTCTTTATTGCGGTTTCTTAGGTCCATATCCAGGTTCAAAGCGAAGAAACCAGTTTTTGTTTATAGTGCTAGACCATTTTTCCAAATACGTATTTTTGAAGGCGATGCAAAACGCGACGTCGGCAAACCTAATTAGCTTCTTTAGTACAGAGATTTTTCCAGCTTTCGGGGTCCCTCAATTCGTCCATAGTGATAACGGGAAGCAATTCATTTCGAAGGAGATGCAGCAGTTTTTTGAAAACTATGGGGTTGTTCACATTAAGACGGGGTTATACTCACCGCAGGCTAACGCCTCTGAACGCGTGAACAGATTGTTTCGAAAGTTAGAATATTCCTGAAAGACAAACAAGATCACATGGACTGGGACAAACATATTCCGGAAATTCTGTCGGTTTTAAGCGATTACCATACGTCGATTCAGAGCTCGCCATACTTTGCGTTATTTGGACAAAATATGATACAACTTGCGTCAGCCTATAGCATACTGGAGAAACTGGGTAGCCTAAGACAAGACGAAGTCCCGATTACAAGCAGAGCTGACAAGCTAGCAAACATTCGCGAACATATACGAAAGAACCTTGAGTTAGCGCAAGACAGAGCAGCGAACACGTACAACAAACGTACGCGAGTTGTGAATTACCGAGAAGGACAAGAAGTATTCCGGAAAAACTTCGCTCTTAGCAATTTTAAACAAGGCATAAATGCTAAATTCTTGCCTAAATATATCAAGTGTCGCGTTCTGCGAAGGGTAGGCAATGCTTTNTGTGAAAGCCACCAATCAAGTGTCCAGACCAACTATGGGCAATGCCTTCGTATCCGAGAGGCCATTCCAACGTCTTTATTGCGGTTTCTTAGGTCCATATCCAGGTTCAAAGCGAAGAAACCAGTTTTTGTTTATAGTGCTAGACCATTTTTCCAAATACGTATTTTTGAAGGCGATGCAAAACGCGACGTCGGCAAATGTAATTAGCTTCTTTAGTACAGAGATTTTTCCAGCTTTCGGGGTCCCTCAATTCGTCCATAGTGATAACGGGAAGCAATTCATTTCGAAGGAGATGCAGCAGTTTTTTGAAAACTATGGGGTTGTTCACATTAAGACGGGGTTATACTCACCGCAGGCTAACGCCTCTGAACGAGTGAACAGAGAGATTGTTTCGAAAGTTAGAATATTCCTGAAGGACAAGCAAGATCACATGGACTGGGACAAACATATTCCCGAAATTCTGTCGGTTTTAAGAAGCGATTACCATACGTCGATTCAGAGCTCGCCATACTTCGCGTTATTTGGACAAAATATGATACAACATGCGTCAGCCTATAGCATACTGGAGAAACTGGGTAGCCTAAGACAAGACGAAGTCCCGATTACAAGCAGAGCTGACAAGCTAGCAAACATTCGCGAACATATACGAAAGAACCTTGAGTTAGCGCAAGACAGAGCAGCGAACACGTACAACAAACGTACGCGAGTTGTGAATTACCGAGAAGGACAAGAAGTATTCCGGAAAAACTTCGCTCTTAGCAATTTTAAACAAGGCATAAATGCTAAATTCTTGCCTAAATATATCAAGTGTCGCGTTCTGCGAAGGGTAGGCAATGCTTTGTACGATTTAGAGGACTTGAATGGCAAACCGATCGGGAGGTTCCATGCATCTGACATCCGGCCGTGACACTGTCATCTGTCACGAAGAGCGATCCGAAGTAAAGCATTTTTTTTCAAAATATAATAACCACGTTTTTTTCAAATTTATATATATACACGTTTTTTCCAATATTAAACTTAGCGATAGGGTAAAACCTTGACCGCCCGCAGACTGCCCGGGGTCCAACTCTGCATGGCTTTTCCTCGAAGCTAAGTCATGTAGGGCTGTAACTAACTTCTGTAACTCTTCCCTACCGATCATTTCTCTGCTGGTAGGGAATATACGTCATTCATTACTACTCATTAGCAGTAAAGAACAAGGCGAGAATTCATATAAATAAAAATATAATATATAAATTCGCCCTGGTAAAGAATTGAGACAGAGACGAGCTACTGGACTAGCGGAGGGGCCGTACTGTGAAGACCGACTAAGTTCGGCAATTGG
>NW_016157203.1:347121-379997 GCF_001687245.7 Rhagoletis zephyria
CAGCGCACGCGAAGTTTTACGCCTTCTCACTTTAGCTCGCTCCCAAACGGGTGTTTGGTTGCTACCCAGAGGATACGTGGATATAAATATCCGGACGTTGTGAGCTGCGATTTGAACCGTACGCACAAGAATCGCTTCTGGCCACTCCCAGGTGAATGGCAGTCAAAAGTTTTCCACTTCTGCGCACGGAACCATCCATGAAATCTCTTGGTGCAAAAACGGTAGTAGAAAAATACGCAATGTAGGCAATTAGTAGTGAAATTCCTTTTGTAAATTCTAATGTATTTGCAGGAAATCTGGCATTTTAAACGAAATGTTGAACGTAATACTGATGTATCTATGTGAATTACGTAATTTATGTGCTATTTAGCTGTATAAAAATTGCAAAATGACTCAAAATTAAAATAAGACTACTATGAGATTGATGTAAACATCCAATTTAAAAACAGTTTATGTTTTCATCAGTTACATATGCTTCATATGCATATACAAATAAACATATTGCACAAACGCTCATACTTCTATTTCACACCAAAGCTACTCTGTTTCCATGTAAATGTACAAAGAAGCAACACGGTGCCACTGCTAAGGGAGCGGTGCGAGAGAGACAACTGTCAGTTTGTCGAACCTTGTATTATTGAATCATGATATTCGGCCTTGTTTTATTTTTGGTGCATTTTCGTTTTTTTTACATTTTCTTTTCGTAGTTTTGGATTTTCAGTTTATTTTAAATTTTAAATTTAACGTTCTTTTTCAGCTTTTTTTTGAAATTTTTGAATTGTGTCCGTCCGATACTTCCGGCCATGCCGGAAGTGAAGATGTTTGACAGGCATGACTTTTCTCTGCTATGGCGCAGGGAACAGCGGTAAAAGCAAGAACCCAGCCCAGCCGACATGACTAGCCATAGTGCACCCTATTGTGTCATGCCGCCTGCATTCACTGCTGCTCCCAATGTATGCGTACCATAACACTATATAGACATTCTTCTGTTCGCCCAGCCATCAGCAGCAGTCACTCAACATTTGAATTCAATGAATGAATTAAATAGAATTATATTCTGATGACATGATAAGATTAGAAGGCTCATGGCTCTTTGGAATCTACCTTATGAGCAAATTTTTCGTGATGTATACACATAGAAATACATCGTATAATAACGATATTTTACGAAATGAAAATTACATTTTTAAAGGAGTTTTTTTACCTAATTTGGGCCACAGAATAAAAATGTGATCTCCCTTATTTTTCCAAAAAAAAAAAAGCGTAACTCAGAAAAAGCATAGGAAAGACGTTTTTCGATCGAAAGCGTTTTGTATAGTTAAATTAGGGTCGAACACTGATAATCTGACGATTTTTTCCGCAGTAGTCAATTTTTTTCAATACTACAACAATACTACTTTTTTATATACTACAACAACAAGAAAGTTATCACACATCAAATAGTTTAACGCTACTATCTTAGAAAGCAGTTTCAACAGAAGTGCCCTTATTGCATCTAACTCCTCAATTATTGGAGATAAAACAAAAACAAGTTGATTTTCTTGTGTATTCTTTTCTTTAATAAAGAGTTGAATATTTTTAAACAGACGTTTAATAAAAAGCAAAACCTTTTTTGCTAATTTTTACATTCGTAAGTTATTTTATTCTGGGTCCCACAGACGTATACAAATACTAAGTGGCTGTGTGAAAATTACGTTAGCATTCCTAAGTGGTGGTCAAACCCCAGGAAGGTTTTGTTTTCTGCACAGGGTTAAATTATTTTTATTATTTTTCATTACATTTTGTTATCCTTACAAAAATTTGGGGCTTATTATTTTAGTCAAAATTTTAACCATCTGGCTAAACCCGCCAAAAATCATAAGAGCTCCGTAATTTAACATAAGGGCGGATAAAATTATTACAAAAATGTATTAATAGCGGCATAAATTACTCCAGTAAAATAACTTTTTCAATTTTTTTATTTCTTTAAATTTAAACAGTACATACGGATCTGTACAAAACATAGAGAACCATGTATGTACATATGTATATACCTCAGACCTTTTCTGTTCGCCCATCCATAAGCGAAAGTAACAACATTTAAATTTAAAACTACTTCAGCAAAGAATTATTATCGGAATTGGTATGACGTATGCCTAACGCTGACGAGGTGACATGATAAGATTACCTTATATATATACCTTACGGTAAGGTGACCAGAATTTTTTAACATTCCAGGAGGACAAATTCTCCACATTGAAAACACAAAACATTGTTTATATTTTTTTAACACATAAATAACGAATAAGTTAACAACTCAAAGTCTCTCTAAACATAAGTCAAAGAAGTTAATAGTACACTGCGTTGCATGTTGCGTGTCTCACATGTGGTCCCATACTAATTTGGTTTAGATCCGATCATTGGATCATGAAAAAATTAACGGTACTCCTAAATTTTTATAAGAGAATTGAAGTCGGTTGTGTTTTTTGCTTAAAAAATTACTTTTTAAATTATTTAATTGTAATTGTGTTACTTGCAAAAGAAATTGCTATCGTTCTTCGTCTTTCGCCAAAGTTCGATTAGAATTTTGTATCAACGCTATACCTCGTTCAGCAACATATTTAATACTTTAAATCGTCTCTAGGATAGCCAAGTTCAGGGTAATTTTTTAGAGAATTTAATGCTCTACAAGAATATGCCTAGAAAAACTTTATCCCTTTTTTATAACTTTTCTTAACGGTTCAAAAGTTATAACATTTTAATGAAAACAAATTTGTTTACATGTTATTTACATAGAAAATTTAAAACGCCAACCGACAACTTTTAAAATTTAAATAAAAATGTTTTCAAATGGGAGAATTTCCTTCTCAGTAAATAGGTAATTTCAAGGCCATAAATTCGCCAGGTTAGTTATTTTGGATAACCCTAATATATATATACAAGAATTACTCGTTTACAGTAATAAGAATAAGTGGAAAATTTCCCTGAAAACGGCATCGATTTGTTCGTAATTCGCTTGGTAATTGGATCTGAATTACCACCAAATTAAGTAATTCGCTCAAAATTTAGTGCGGAGAATTACGTAATTCCAAGGGCAATAGGAGTGTGAATTACGAATGAGAGAACAAACTACGTAATAGGCGTGCATTGGGAAAGCCGTATTAAATATTATTGATTAAGGCTTAAAAGCAGTGTTGCCATTTTAGCCGTTTTCCGGCTAGATTTAGCCGGTTGCGATAGCAAACAGCCGGAGAAATTTCGATTTAGCCGGAAGCCGATTTGTTAGCCGTTTTGCAGAAAAACATTAGCCGTTTTTAGCCGATTTTGCTATTCGTCTTGTTTTCTTAAATTTCAAATATGTATATGTGACCTGGTCTACGGAAAGGGGGCTTAGGTGTCAAAAAATCAATTTTCACTTTTTGGTTGATTCGGATGGAAGATGAGATGCTTTTTCACGTGGTGAAAAGCAGAAAATCCTAACTTGATCTTAAGTGTACTAAAAATGTAGAGAAAGAAGAGTAAAAACGAGTAAACGAAACGAGTTGCTTACTTTTAACAGCTTTTTCACAGAAAACTAGTTTTCGCACGTAAGCTCCCTTTTCGTAGACCAGGTCACTTATATGTTTCCATTTTTGACTAAGCAACCCAAAATCTGTTAGAAATGGCTACTAGCCTTATCGTGGAGGAAATTTTCATGTCAGGCAGGGTTGTATGAAATTGGGCCGATTTCGCTTATTTTTATTTTAAACGAAGAAGGAATTTTCTTCATAAAATGTTTGTTATAAATGTCTTAATTTTAAGTGTGACGCAACTTAGAAAATAAGAAATTGTTTCACTGTTAAGACACTTAAGATGCGTTTGTGTTTGGATATAATGCCAACAAACGGAACAAATATTACATGTAGGTATTGTTTTCCCAGATAGCGCATATTCAATTCTGCCTAAATTACAAAAACATCATTTTTGCCCACTCCCAAAGGTTTAAGGTAAGGGAAAAATTGATATTTTCAAGCACTATGTACACATATGTACTTTTTTAAACAAACTTTTTTGCTGAGAACTTATTTAAATTCCAAAAACCGAATGCCAACTTGAATTAAAGAAACCAACACTGAAGTGAGTCAAAATGAAAATACAAGAGCACAAATTTTTATGTAAAGCAAAACTCTCTGGGAATCCTACGAGACATCTGCCGGTCATATGACCGGTCATCCAAATGGGAGATCTGCAGTCTTTTGGCATCATATTTTACATCAGAATTGAAGGGATTTCTGAAAAATCTGACCAGTTCTTTTGTGTAACAGTGATTTTGCATCCCTTGTCAACATATGGCCTCGGTTGATGTTAACTTAAGGTCGTTGTTTTACTGCCTTAAAATTGAAGGGAAATTTTATCAGCGTTTTTTATGTGTTTTGTTTTCTATTTGAGAATCGGTCAGTCTGAAAAGGCCTTGTAGGGAAGACAATAGGTTTGTTCGTCGAAAATCCAGCGAGAATTATCACTCAAAATATCAGATAGTAAGAAAAAATGCTCCCAAATTCTCTCTCATGTAGAGAAACTTGCAATTTTCTGTACGAACGCAAATTTGCAAGTTTTTCCAGCCAGCTAGTGTCCACGGAGGACAATCCTCCTCAAAGGAGTACGGTTGGTCTGCTTACTTATAGGCAGTATCGCTAGCGCTCGCAGACGCACCGGCGTCGCCGCCGCAAAGCATGTCGCACTGAAAATAAAATTTCGTAAAAGTGCTACGAAAATCTTTCGTAGTGTTGGTTTTTGTACAATGTACGCAACTTTCGTTCATAATACGAACACATTTTTCACAACGAAACAAGATTTTACGAACCATACGTAAATATAACGAAAGGACTTTCGTAAGGCATTTTTTCAGTAGAATTTACGAAATCTTACGTTTATTTTACGAAACACATTGGTAAAGCACTGAACAAATCTCCATACGAATAATTTTGTATATTGTAGGAAGGCATTCTAATATTTACGTATGGTTTTAAAATTTACGAAATCTACATCTCTGTATTCGTACAATTTAGTTAATACTTTCGTATAAAGTACTAATTCAGAAACATGTTTTATAAATTCGTACAAAATACGAATACTTTCGTACAATATACTCAATTACCGGCAGTTTAATATTTCATCATATTTTTTGTATCGCGTGTCATTGCGGATTTAATTGTTGGCTGCTGTGAGACATATAATCTAATTTTAAACGTTTTAAAAGGGGATTTGCTGGATAAAAAAAACAATACAAAATTAAATATTAGAGCTGTAGATATACTATGCTTATACAATGTTTTTAACATCGACTATGCTGCGCCTTGCGCTGCAATGTGGGACTTGATAAATATATATATTTCATCAGTTACCTATCAACGGCAAGCCTAAGCCAGGAGCACTACTTAATGTAATTAAAAGTAAGTACATGTGTGACTTTTCACTGAAACTTGCTTTTCAGACGCCTTATAATTTTCCTTTAATTTGTAGTCGTCAAGGAAACAAACATCGATGAAGCTGCGAATCTGTCAAGTGCCTCTACATAAAAATATTATAATGTTTAAGAAAGTAAAACCAGTATATTTTATATCCTTTCATATTTTATATCTTATTATATTTAGTTTTGTTGAGTCTCATAGTTTAACACTTTGCATCAATATACTTTATTGAATGAAGCCTAAGCAATAAAAAAATATGTAGTATAGAACCTATTCGTATGCATATAAATAAAAGAGTTAAGTTTTATTATAGATAAAATAACATTTTTTATTAATTCTAAACTACAGTGTAGTCAGAAAATTCTTCTTCTTTCGTAGAACGTATCTTTGCTTTTATTATTAACACTATAAAAAACATGACTAAAATTATAGCACAACACTTTCAGTATATTTTAATCAATAATGTTAAGCGTTTTTGCAAAACGTATTGTTAAACAAAAACGCTCAAAATTAAGGATAAAAACAAAATAAAAGTGTTGTGTTATAATTCGTAATATGTTTTTTACAGTGTGGAGAATGAAAGAAAAATCGCACATTCTACGAAACAAGCGCAGATTTTACGAAAGTGATTTCGTTAAATATACGAATTATTTCTGTGCATTTTACAAAAACTTCGTAAAAAAATAAAGAAATAGTACGAATTTTTTTAGTAAATAGTACGAAATTCGTTAGTAAATATCACGAAATTCTTAAGTAAATAGTACTAAATTCTTTAGTAAATAGTACGAATACATTCGTAAAATGTACCAAAAATCTGTTGCCTCATATTTTCGTAGTATGTACGAAACGGTTTTGTACAATCAACTTTCGTGGCTCAAAATGACAAAAATTTTCGTAATATTTACGCAAGTTTTCGTTATATTTACGCAGATTTTATTTTCAGTGCGGCGTAAACCCACGATTTAGAGAATACAAAGGTTGCGCAGATCTCGGACCGCTATTCCTCTCTTAACGAATTTGACAGAACCGTTGTTTGCATGACGTCAGACTTGTGCAACTTGTTTACGTTTTCCTTGCAACATTTTTTCTTCTTCTTCCATTCTTGCTCACGTTTTGGCATTTCTCTCTCACAATTGCACCAGTGTGACGTCACACAAAAGTTATTCTCAAAAATCCTCTCTGATCGGCGCAATCTTGTATTCTATCATTCTTGGCGTAAACCTCTAATATATACATACACCTCCTGTCAAAATTATAAGCGCACCACATCAAATATATTTATTGACAAGTTTTAACAATGCATTTTTTGGTATCTAGTTTTTATCATCTTTTTTCATAAGAACATCTATATTTTAATCTTTAAGAAACCTATATAAATCTTAGTTTTAAACTTTGTGCAATATTACACATTTTTCAACCAACTTTCGTAAAGTATCCAATCTTAATTAGATTTAATCCAAATAAGAGATAATAACATTAATGACATTGGCCCGTAGTCATAGTCAAAATAAAGTCGACTTTAAAGTTAGTTGCAGCTTTTTTGACAGATAGCCCATTGAAAATTATGTCAAAAAGCTGCAACAGCTGCTAACTTTAAAGTCGACTTTATTTTGACTATGACTACGGGCCATTGTTACAAGGGTATACTTTTTATGATATCGTCGCTACCATGTCAAACTATTGAATGTGCAAAAATGCTTTTTCAATTAAGATACCTTGAGCATGCGTTTAGAACAGTGATTCCCAAAATGGTACCTGGTCCACGGGAGACTCGACGGGGTTCTACGTTGGCTTTTAAAAAATATGGGGGTCCACGATTTGTAAGTGGGGTCCACGAAAATTTATCTGGTTTCGATAGTAAAGAACCAAAATGGTTGCTTGATAGCCTCTCCACTTAACTTGAATTTTTTTGAGTGGGAAATTGCTGGCGGCAGATATTTGAGCACGTGTGTCTTTTCAATGCTACAGGATAGTACGCCACCATTACCATTGTTGAAGACATTCTATAATACCAGCACTAAGCCCGGACTCACACATTGTCGAGTCTTCACTGATGGTTCTGGGGACTTTATCGTTAATGGGGATAAGCTTCACTTTTCTCTTGGGGAGTATGCTTCGCGCTTTCAGGCTGAGCTATTTGAAATCCTCAAGGCCATAGACTATGTGGTGGAAAATAGGTGGAGGGGAAGGATTTTACGTGTCTGCAGTGACAGCCAAGCTGCATTTAAGGTATTGGTTAGCCCTCGAACTACTTCCAAACTAGTTCGGGGCAAAGCAAAGTTCGACTAAATTACGTTTACTCTGGGTTCCAGGTCACTCGGGAGTATCTGGCAATGAGACATCTGACCATTTGACCACAGTAGGCTTAGACCAGGCATTCCTCGATCCGCAACCAGTTATAGCACTCCCCAGTTCGGCCATCCAAGCCACCACCAGAAACTGAGTGAATACTTCGCTCACAAAATACTAGGGGGAATATTGGTGGGCAAAACTCATATTGCCTTCAATTTCATAAGGTCTATCTAGTTTTTTGCTCTCACTGAGCTGACGGGACTGCAGACAACTTGTTGGACTGCTGAGTGGTCACTACACGTGGCACAAACACCTGACTGTGATAGGAGTAAATGACAACTCCATTTGCCCATCCTACCGTGAAGATGATGAGACAGTAGAACACTTTTTATGCTTCTTGCTTGCTTGGTTGTTTGTCATCGATTTTTCTAGATTCGGAATTTTCCCTATTATCAGTTTCTTTTAAAGTTTGGCGTAAAAGTCATTACGGATTTGTTGTTTCAAGTTTTGTCTTTTAAAAAGGTGAGTGCTAAATATTCTTCGCATCACTATAAAACTTGGAGCGATAAAAATAAAAATGATGCCAACAGCAAAAGTAAACTATTTTAAAAATATGCCACATGATCCGAACATGCGAGGAGTTTATGGTGAAGAGAATGTAAATAATGCTATCGCTCGGAGTGCTCTTAAAAAATATAACTCCTCAGAGCGAGAGAGTATTTTAATGGCTTTAGGAACTCCGTTTTTTAAAACTTGCAAGTGCGGAATCATATTGCTTTCGGAACTCACCCACGATGCAAATTTACTTCGTTAAATCTAATCTTCACATTTTTTTACAAGTTTTGGGAATATATAAGAAATGTAGCAGCAGGGGGTCCACCGAAACCAGTGAAGTTTTTAAAGGGGTCTAGGGAAAATAAAGTTTGGGTACCTCTGGTATAGAATGATACGCAAGTTGGCAAATCATTACATTTTCGAGTCTTCTTAGAAGCAGAGGATACTGGCTTTAATAAAGTGTCAAATGCCACACCTCTTCCCAATGACAATAATATTGTGTACAACAGTTTTTTGGCTCTCCTGAAAAGTGCCCATTTTCACATTCGATAGTTTGACATGGTAGCGATGATATGACGAATAATAAAGAGTGGAAAAAGTATTTTAATACAAAATACAAATACGTAATAAATGCATCACTTTCAGTTCTAGACAATTTAAAATCCTCTACATCAGAACAATTGTAAAAATTTCCAACAGAAAAATTGTTACGACTTGGCACAGCAGAAATGTAAAATTTTCTCATCATAATAAACAGTTTTTTCTGCATTTTTCAAGTTTTGTAATACTTGGTCTAAAAATGCAACCCGTATGGTAAAACTGCTAAAATTTTTTTGTTTGATGGCAACTCCGTGAGTTGTAATTTCGTCCATATCGTCGCTGGAATAATGAAATAGTGTAACATGAAAAGTATAGTTTTGAGAAAAACGAATTGAAAGTTTTTATAAACCATTACAAACCATACAAATACAATTTCGTTTTTCGGGAATAAATTAGCGATGGGCATAATGTGCACATACGGGCAAAATGCACAAACGTGCAAACCGCGGGCAAATGTGCAAACCGTTGGGTGGATGAGGTGAGGTAATTGTGCCCGGGGGGGAAACAGAAAATTTTGCGCGAATTGCATCTGTATGTGTGATCGGAATGAGAGAACAAGTATGTATATGTGAGTTCTCAAGAATGTGAGACCTCATGGCTGCCAACTTTCCTAAAAACACAAAAACTTGGGACAAATGAAAACATCAATTTTTTTTCAGTAAAATTTAATATGCATCTATACTACATTAGTGATCGGTCCAAGATATAAGTATTGTTGTATTTATCAAAAACCAAAATAAATAGTAACGCACTAATAACGATTTTAAACTTTTATAGAACCAATTGAATTTTCACTTTAATTCAATCAAGATATATGAGTAGTCCACTTGCAAAGTGCGATATGTAAATTTTTTTCGATTTTTAGTTTTTGGTGGATAACGTACCAGTATTTAAAGTAGCTTTAAAAAGCTGGCTATATAAAACTTAATGTTTCAAAACTCGCTATATTTAATTTCTATATATAAAATTTGCAAAAACTACCACACTGCGATTTTGATTTTTAATGTTATTAGGCTCTCATTTATCCAAATTTTCAGATAATAAAAAGAAATATACAATTTGGATGTTACTTGTTGTTGTAGACTTTTTTTTTTAAATTTATGCCTTACTATTATAAAATCACATAACGCTGTTTGCAAGTGGACTACTCATATATTTTATTTGAAACAATGCATTTATACACATATGTATGTAAATACTTATGTGTATAAAAAGATTTTCGTATCCAGAATAAAATGTACTAAATAAATAAGCACTGAATATGGCGAGAAAGGTATTCTAATAGTATTATATAGTTTTCGAATATTTTTAGGTATCTTCGGCTCAGCCAACATGAAAAAAGCTGCATGTATGCATATCTATATATTTTTGATGATTTGAAGATTTTAATTTTTTAACGATGCAAAGTGAAGTGTATGTATATACCTACATATATACTGCTGCAAATAATTATAAACTCAAAGTAATTTTAAATGCAGGTATGGACATAAAAGTGCAAATAAGTTTTGCATTGACTACATTTTACAAACTCTAACGAGCCAAACAGTCACGAAAACGAAGACGACATTCTTATGACCAATTTTTATACTTTATTTAATGCCACAAAATCCCAATACTGGTTACAAAACCATATAACGAAGTTCCAATTTTGTTTTTGTTAAAAAGCTGATGGTTTATAAACATATGATCTCTAATTTTATCAAATAAAGTTTAACTGCTAAATTATAAAATAAACTTATTTTTCATAAGAATTTACAGAATTTAAATGATTTAGCATGATTCTGGCGATTTTTGTTTATTAATCTGGTGGGATCGCAGAAAGAGGAATGCCAACACTGGCGACTTCAGTGATCGGACTTCTACCTAATTGTGGTGGATCTACCACTTTTTTGAGCATCTACCACACAAGGTCTGAAATCTACCACATATTCGCATTTTTGAGTATTTTATTTTTGCTCGACATAATTTTCTTAAGTTTAAGAGCAACAATTGTCCAACACTAAACACTAAAACAGGCAGAATGGGATTATAAAATAAACTGTAAAATATTAAANTCACGAAATTCTTAAGTAAATAGTACTAAATTCTTTAGTAAATAGTACGAATACATTCGTAAAATGTACCAAAAATCTGTTGCCTCATATTTTCGTAGTATGTACGAAACGGTTTTGTACAATCAACTTTCGTGGCTCAAAATGACAAAAATTTTCGTAATATTTACGCAAGTTTTCGTTATATTTACGCAGATTTTATTTTCAGTGCGGCGTAAACCCACGATTTAGAGAATACAAAGGTTGCGCAGATCTCGGACCGCTATTCCTCTCTTAACGAATTTGACAGAATCGTTGTTTGCATGACGTCACACTGGTGCAACTTGTTTACGTTTTCCTTGCAACATTTTTTCTTCTTCTTCCATTCTTGCTCACGTTTTGGCATTTCTCTCTCACAATTGCACCAGTGTGACGTCACACAAAAGTTATTCTCAAAAATCCTCTCTGATCGGCGCAATCTTGTATTCTATCATTCTTGGCGTAAACCTCTAATATATACATACACCTCCTGTCAAAATTATAAGCGCACCACATCAAATATATTTATTGACAAGTTTTAACAATGCATTTTTTGGTATCTAGTTTTTATCATCTTTTTTCATAAGAACATCTATATTTTAATCTTTAAGAAACCTATATAAATCTTAGTTTTAAACTTTGTGCAATATTACACATTTTTCAACCAACTTTCGTAAAGTATCCAATCTTAATTAGATTTAATCCAAATAAGAGATAATAACATTAATGACATTGGCCCGTAGTCATAGTCAAAATAAAGTCGACTTTAAAGTTAGTTGCAGCTTTTTTGACAGATAGCCCATTGAAAATTATGTCAAAAAGCTGCAACAGCTGCTAACTTTAAAGTCGACTTTATTTTGACTATGACTACGGGCCATTGTTACAAGGGTATACTTTTTATGATATCGTCGCTACCATGTCAAACTATTGAATGTGCAAAAATGCTTTTTCAATTAAGATACCTTGAGCATGCGTTTAGAACAGTGATTCCCAAAATGGTACCTGGTCCACGGGAGACTCGACGGGGTTCTACGTTGGCTTTTAAAAAATATGGGGGTCCACGATTTGTAAGTGGGGTCCACGAAAATTTATCTGGTTTCGATAGTAAAGAACCAAAATGGTTGCTTGATAGCCTCTCCACTTAACTTGAATTTTTTTGAGTGGGAAATTGCTGGCGGCAGATATTTGAGCACGTGTGTCTTTTCAATGCTACAGGATAGTACGCCACCATTACCATTGTTGAAGACATTCTATAATACCAGCACTAAGCCCGGACTCACACATTGTCGAGTCTTCACTGATGGTTCTGGGGACTTTATCGTTAATGGGGATAAGCTTCACTTTTCTCTTGGGGAGTATGCTTCGCGCTTTCAGGCTGAGCTATTTGAAATCCTCAAGGCCATAGACTATGTGGTGGAAAATAGGTGGAGGGGAAGGATTTTACGTGTCTGCAGTGACAGCCAAGCTGCATTTAAGGTATTGGTTAGCCCTCGAACTACTTCCAAACTAGTTCGGGGCAAAGCAAAGTTCGACTAAATTACGTTTACTCTGGGTTCCAGGTCACTCGGGAGTATCTGGCAATGAGACATCTGACCATTTGACCACAGTAGGCTTAGACCAGGCATTCCTCGATCCGCAACCAGTTATAGCACTCCCCAGTTCGGCCATCCAAGCCACCACCAGAAACTGAGTGAATACTTCGCTCACAAAATACTAGGGGGAATATTGGTGGGCAAAACTCATATTGCCTTCAATTTCATAAGGTCTATCTAGTTTTTTGCTCTCACTGAGCTGACGGGACTGCAGACAACTTGTTGGACTGCTGAGTGGTCACTACACGTGGCACAAACACCTGACTGTGATAGGAGTAAATGACAACTCCATTTGCCCATCCTACCGTGAAGATGATGAGACAGTAGAACACTTTTTATGCTTCTTGCTTGCTTGGTTGTTTGTCATCGATTTTTCTAGATTCGGAATTTTCCCTATTATCAGTTTCTTTTAAAGTTTGGCGTAAAAGTCATTACGGATTTGTTGTTTCAAGTTTTGTCTTTTAAAAAGGTGAGTGCTAAATATTCTTCGCATCACTATAAAACTTGGAGCGATAAAAATAAAAATGATGCCAACAGCAAAAGTAAACTATTTTAAAAATATGCCACATGATCCGAACATGCGAGGAGTTTATGGTGAAGAGAATGTAAATAATGCTATCGCTCGGAGTGCTCTTAAAAAATATAACTCCTCAGAGCGAGAGAGTATTTTAATGGCTTTAGGAACTCCGTTTTTTAAAACTTGCAAGTGCGGAATCATATTGCTTTCGGAACTCACCCACGATGCAAATTTACTTCGTTAAATCTAATCTTCACATTTTTTTACAAGTTTTGGGAATATATAAGAAATGTAGCAGCAGGGGGTCCACCGAAACCAGTGAAGTTTTTAAAGGGGTCTAGGGAAAATAAAGTTTGGGTACCTCTGGTATAGAATGATACGCAAGTTGGCAAATCATTACATTTTCGAGTCTTCTTAGAAGCAGAGGATACTGGCTTTAATAAAGTGTCAAATGCCACACCTCTTCCCAATGACAATAATATTGTGTACAACAGTTTTTTGGCTCTCCTGAAAAGTGCCCATTTTCACATTCGATAGTTTGACATGGTAGCGATGATATGACGAATAATAAAGAGTGGAAAAAGTATTTTAATACAAAATACAAATACGTAATAAATGCATCACTTTCAGTTCTAGACAATTTAAAATCCTCTACATCAGAACAATTGTAAAAATTTCCAACAGAAAAATTGTTACGACTTGGCACAGCAGAAATGTAAAATTTTCTCATCATAATAAACAGTTTTTTCTGCATTTTTCAAGTTTTGTAATACTTGGTCTAAAAATGCAACCCGTATGGTAAAACTGCTAAAATTTTTTTGTTTGATGGCAACTCCGTGAGTTGTAATTTCGTCCATATCGTCGCTGGAATAATGAAATAGTGTAACATGAAAAGTATAGTTTTGAGAAAAACGAATTGAAAGTTTTTATAAACCATTACAAACCATACAAATACAATTTCGTTTTTCGGGAATAAATTAGCGATGGGCATAATGTGCACATACGGGCAAAATGCACAAACGTGCAAACCGCGGGCAAATGTGCAAACCGTTGGGTGGATGAGGTGAGGTAATTGTGCCCGGGGGGGAAACAGAAAATTTTGCGCGAATTGCATCTGTATGTGTGATCGGAATGAGAGAACAAGTATGTATATGTGAGTTCTCAAGAATGTGAGACCTCATGGCTGCCAACTTTCCTAAAAACACAAAAACTTGGGACAAATGAAAACATCAATTTTTTTTCAGTAAAATTTAATATGCATCTATACTACATTAGTGATCGGTCCAAGATATAAGTATTGTTGTATTTATCAAAAACCAAAATAAATAGTAACGCACTAATAACGATTTTAAACTTTTATAGAACCAATTGAATTTTCACTTTAATTCAATCAAGATATATGAGTAGTCCACTTGCAAAGTGCGATATGTAAATTTTTTTCGATTTTTAGTTTTTGGTGGATAACGTACCAGTATTTAAAGTAGCTTTAAAAAGCTGGCTATATAAAACTTAATGTTTCAAAACTCGCTATATTTAATTTCTATATATAAAATTTGCAAAAACTACCACACTGCGATTTTGATTTTTAATGTTATTAGGCTCTCATTTATCCAAATTTTCAGATAATAAAAAGAAATATACAATTTGGATGTTACTTGTTGTTGTAGACTTTTTTTTTTAAATTTATGCCTTACTATTATAAAATCACATAACGCTGTTTGCAAGTGGACTACTCATATATTTTATTTGAAACAATGCATTTATACACATATGTATGTAAATACTTATGTGTATAAAAAGATTTTCGTATCCAGAATAAAATGTACTAAATAAATAAGCACTGAATATGGCGAGAAAGGTATTCTAATAGTATTATATAGTTTTCGAATATTTTTAGGTATCTTCGGCTCAGCCAACATGAAAAAAGCTGCATGTATGCATATCTATATATTTTTGATGATTTGAAGATTTTAATTTTTTAACGATGCAAAGTGAAGTGTATGTATATACCTACATATATACTGCTGCAAATAATTATAAACTCAAAGTAATTTTAAATGCAGGTATGGACATAAAAGTGCAAATAAGTTTTGCATTGACTACATTTTACAAACTCTAACGAGCCAAACAGTCACGAAAACGAAGACGACATTCTTATGACCAATTTTTATACTTTATTTAATGCCACAAAATCCCAATACTGGTTACAAAACCATATAACGAAGTTCCAATTTTGTTTTTGTTAAAAAGCTGATGGTTTATAAACATATGATCTCTAATTTTATCAAATAAAGTTTAACTGCTAAATTATAAAATAAACTTATTTTTCATAAGAATTTACAGAATTTAAATGATTTAGCATGATTCTGGCGATTTTTGTTTATTAATCTGGTGGGATCGCAGAAAGAGGAATGCCAACACTGGCGACTTCAGTGATCGGACTTCTACCTAATTGTGGTGGATCTACCACTTTTTTGAGCATCTACCACACAAGGTCTGAAATCTACCACATATTCGCATTTTTGAGTATTTTATTTTTGCTCGACATAATTTTCTTAAGTTTAAGAGCAACAATTGTCCAACACTAAACACTAAAACAGGCAGAATGGGATTATAAAATAAACTGTAAAATATTAAATTTTCTCAATATTCAGTTTTTCGACAGGAAACGTGGTCGTATTGTGTTAAATTGCAAAATATATGATTTATAAAAATAACACTGGTCGACGGCCAAAATTTACCAGAGACGCCGTTATGAAATTCGTATGTAAAATCACCCCCTGAGGCCGAAAATCAAGGTTATTTTTAATTTTATGGTACCGTTTTTGAGATATTTGCAATTTACCGTTTTTGCAAAAAAAAAAACATTGGGTCCACTTAATCATATATATCTAAAGAACGAATTAAGCAATTCCAAAACGGTTTGAAGCTGGTTTTCGAGATCCTTCCCCGCAAAGTACAATTTTTTTTATATTTTTACAAAAAAAATTGAAAAAATCGGTAATGATTGTTCGTTATCTTTGAATCTACAGGGCCTAGCAAAAAGTGTTGTATGCACAGTTTATAGAAAATTTTATTACCTTTTAAAAGCTTCAAACCGTTTTGGAAATTGGAATTCGTTCTTGAGATATATATGATAAAGTGGACCCAATTTTTTTTTTTTTTGCAAAAACGGTAAATTGCAAATATCTCAAAAACGGTACCATAGAATTAAAAATAACCTTGATTTTCGGAATCAGGGGGTGATTTTACATAAGAATTTCATAACGGCGTTTCTGGTAAAGAGAAAAAGTTGAAATTTGTGGTCCAGTGTAATTAATGGCGGAAATGTTAAAAAACGGCGATTTTAGTGAAAATCGTAGCATATTTCAGTACATCTAAAGTTTCTAAAGCGTTGTTTACTTTTACTTGAAAATTGTCAAAATCGACAAATCCCGAGTAGCGGTTTCTGGAACGTGCCACATTTGTTCGCTACATCGTGATGTGATAAAAAGAAAAACTGTTCAAAATATGTTCGAAAAATATCTTGATATGGAAGGAACAGCTTTATACGTCCAAGGAAAAAAATTGCCAAAACTCAACGCAATTTTTAGCAACTTCAATCTTGAACTTTATTATACTAAAACTAATTTTTTTTTAGATTCTAATTAAAATGTTTGCAGTTTATGTGAAACCTTGCAGAATTTTTTTAATTTTTGTACTAAATTTGACCCAAATCTGAAATCTACCACATTTTTTTGGAATCTACCACATTTTTTCCAGATTCTACTACACAAATTTTTTTTGAAGTCCGATCACTGACCGACTTGCTAGCGCGCATATTAGATGTTTTGTAATTCACTTTTGCATGTTCAATTGGTCGCAAATTTTCAAAGGGAGGGGTTGTTCTTGCGCAGATAATTTTTCGTTAGAAATTTGCTTGGAAAAAAGGACAATCATGCGCAAAACAACCTTTTTATATAACGGTTCATATGACAGCGCTCGGCTCTCTTATTTACGAACACATGCGCAAGCACGATTGAGAGAATACAAAGGTTGCGCCCACGATCCAGAAAATAAAGGTCGCGCAGTGGTGCCAGATTGTGGGTAATTTCCCTATTTGAGGGATATTTTGCATCAAAAATTATTAAAAGGGAAAAAAGGGACACTTCATATAAATAAGGGATTATTTTTTGACGCAGTTATTGTTGCAAAATTTATCAAAATTCAAGAATATTCGACATTCTTACGTAATTAATCGTTCTGAAGATGTGATGTGGAGTGAAATGGTATATAATTGTTAAAAAGTATAAGGACAATTTCGAAAATTTTCTTACGTTAACCAATTCAAGCGCTGAGTAAGAAAGAATCTTTTCAGTTGTAACTGGTGTTTCATGTAAAAAGCGGAACAAATTATCTGATGAAATGTTAAATAGCACATGAATGTGCTTCAATTTTAAAGTCACCAAAAAATTCTTTTAGGCCCTTAGTGAGTGAGCAAAAAAATGAAAGGGAAAAAATGAATGAGTGAAAAAAATGCAGAAAAAGGGGTTTTTTCTTAACAGCGGTCGGCCTTCGACAGGCAACGGCAAACCTCCGAGTGTATTCCTGCCATGAGAAACAGCTTCGCATAAAAATACACTCCTCATTCGGAGTCGGCGTAAAACTGTAGGTCCCTCCCCTTTGTGTGACATCAAGGGGACCGCCACAAATTGGAGGAAAAGCACATATGTGTAAGCGCCAAACTATTATTATTATTTTATATGAATTTTACTTCTTTACTACTGAAACATGTATATGTTTAAATTTGTTGGGAATTTTGTGGGATAAATTTTCAAGATTTGGGTAATTGAGGGATTTTTTCCTCATTTCCGTGGGATATTTAACAGAGAATGTCTGGCATCACTGAGGTCGCGCCATTCGCGGACCGCTAACCCTCTCTTCGTCGATTTGACAGCATCCACCCAATCGCTGACGTCATTAAATACTTTTGTTTACATTCACTGTTGCCAACTTTATGCTTTTCGCACCAAATTTAGTGGGTATTCAAAACGCTAAAATTTTTGAGTTTCGTGCATGGTGCGTTTTTGGTGTTTTTGTTTTTAGTTTGAAGACACCAAATTAGAAAATCTTAAAAAACTGGAAGCAAAATTTATAGCAATTGTAAGTGTGGTAAGCCAGTTTACAAAAATTTTAACAAAATCATGGCACAGTGACATAAGCGACTACAAAATATGTGGCAGCACCTTCAATCATGCCAGATGAAATCGACCGTCGTGCAAGAAACATTAATTTTTATTAATTTGAATCGGCATCCTTACAATAAAATTATGTATGTATATAAAGTCCGTAAAATACACCAATATAAATTTGGTGCTTTTTCAAATTCAAAACTTGGCAATACTGCCTTTTGTTCGATGCTTCCTCTTTTTCTTGTCGAGTTCGTCTTGCTCTCTCATTCTGGTATTTATTGACGTCATGGCCAGTTGCTCTCAGCTTGATTGGCGCAATCTTGTATTCTATCGTTCTTGGGTTGCGCCCATGATGCAATAATACAAGGTGGTATCAGTTGTGACAGCTCGATTTGACACTGCCTTAGCTCAGTAGAATGAGAAGAAAAACCGGAAGAAGTGAATATGGGGGAAAAATATAAAAATTCACATTTTCGCCTAAACAAAATTTGCTTTTTTATAGTATATTCGATATGAAATGAAATAAAATACGATAAAATACCTTTTTAAGAAAACAAAGTGTGTATACTGAGCAAAAATAAAAAACATTAAACTACATTAATGGGCAAAGAATAGTTAAAGGAGTAACACTGTTTCACGTAAGGCAGTCAATATGGCGGAATTAGAGCGAGAAGTTGCCAACTGATAATACCTTGTATTATGCGCGTTCCTTATCTCCCAGAAATAGTCAGAAAAAGTCCGAAGTAGTCAGATTTAGTCCAAAAAGCGTTCCTTAACTCGGAAATGACAGCAAAAATGAGAGAGCAACAGTCAGTGAGAGTGACTCTCATCAGTCCGAAGTAGTCAGATTTAGTCAGAAGAATTTTTTCTGGCAAAATCCTGAAAAGTGTCAAACTCAACTGAATTTAAATTAACGGAAATTAAAGAATACGCAAAAAGTGAGAATAATCTAAAAAGTAAAAGAAATTAATTGAAATTGGAAGGAGGCAAAAAATAATTGATATAGTAAGTGTTTATTGTGCTTGTGCTTGTGTGAATGTGTTTTGTACATACATTTCTGTTCTTATTTGACGTTAGTTTTGTTGTTGCCATTCTTTGGACTAAAAATTTGGTTTTTTGCGTTCCTTTACTTTTCCTGTTACTCTCTTTTAGTGAGCGCATTTTGCTTACGCGCTGGCATTTTGACACTTTTCAGATTTTAGTCCAAAAAGATAAGGAATGAACCTATTATTGCATCATGGGTTGCGCGATCTCGGACCGCTATTCCTCTCTTAACGAATTTGACAGAATCGTTGTTTGCATGACGTCACACTGGTGCAACTTGTTTACGTTTTCCTTGCAACATTTTTTCTTCTTCTTCCATTCTTGTTCACGTTTTGGCATTTCTCTCTAGCAATTGCACCAGTGTGACGTCACACAAAAGTTATTCTCAAAAATCGTCTCTGATCGGCGCAATCTTGTATTCTATCATTCTTGATGGGCAAGCAAGATCGTTAACACGTTATTGTTCGCCAGTATGAATTAGCACATACTATTTTTTACATATGTATAATCAATTTAAACTTTATTGATTTATTAATAAAAAATTTAAATTGGTCGGCATTTCATGATGTTGAATTATTTTTAATAAATAGACTACAAATATAGTTAGAAATTGTTCCTCTTGTTCCAAAGAGGTGAATATAATAGCCTTTGGCAATATACATTGCATAAAAGGGTTAATACACGTACACGGCTATTGCTTACCCTTTCGGTTTTAAATTTTTACCCCTCATTAAGCACCTGCTTGCCCGCGCTGCTGCGCGCGAGCTGTTCTGCCGCCCATCCCTAGATTAAAGGATTGCTATCCAATGGTGCAATTATCGAATAACAGTGTATGTGGCATTTACACTGTTTCTTTATTCGAGCGACGATATAAAGAATGCTTGATTTTTTTGTATAGAAGAAAATGCTTAACAATGCTAGTTAAGTAAAAAATTTCTAAAACTCGGATTTTCGCAGTTTGGATTTGTTTTGTTGAAATTTGTAGATTTTTTCTAATTTTCGTACAAATTTTGAAATTTGGATTTATATGCTTGTTGTTATATAACGAGCTATACTTTTGTAAAAAATGAATGAACATTAAACCCACAAAAGAAAAATAGTCGGATGCCGCCCTAATATTATTTTGACCATAAGTATACTTGTACAGATGAAGTTAAGGCCAAGTGTAAGCTCACCGAAAATGAGGTTTTTAACATTAAGCCAAGATTTGGGGGGTCTATTCAAAATTCTGAGTATGCTATTTTAATCTATATTCTCGACTAAGCTCACCATATCGCACGTTTACTAGTATAGTGGTGTAACTCAAAATTTACGTTTTTGGAGATTTTATTATGCAATTAATAAGCTTGATAAGTAGAACGATAGAACGTGCGATATGTGCGAACCTTAAAAAATTTTTGTAATTTCACTTTGATCGCTTTGATTTTATATGATTATTTTTGTTTTTTTTTCATAGAAATAAATTGTCCAACATACATACTTTGTATGAAGAAAATCCGTAAAAAATTGCTAAAAATTAACTTGAAGCTTAAAAATTTTTCCTGGAAATTCTTATTAAAAAGTTTGCAATTTAGGTGAAACTGTGCAGAATATTTATAATTTTTGCACAAAGTTTGAAAATTGGGTTGGTATGGTTAAAACAAAAATAAACATTAAATAAAGAAAAGAAAAATAGCCAATACTGGAAATAAGTCGGGTCCCTAAATTTTTCCACCACTATACATGTGGATATTTAAATTTGATCTTTGGTAGGCCTAACAGACATATACCAGAAGTCAATCTAAGATTTGTGGTAGGCCTAGCAGACATATAGCAGAAGTATCTTTAAGATTTGTGGTAGACCTAGCAAACATATAACAGAAGTCTAACAAATATTTCTGGTACGCCTAACAGACCTATACCTGAAATCAATCTAAGACTTCTGGTATGCCTAAGGGGTATGTACGAGAAGGCTAACATAAATGTCCATTAGTAGTTTTAGGTATTCATGGTATTATTAGGTAATTAGGTATTATTTAGGTAATGATGTAATTACCTGTTAGTCCTAACGCATGTGAGCGGTCAAGGTATATGCTTACAAATGGAGTTAAGCGCAAGAGCAAGAAAGGGGATGCAGTCTCACGTACAAAGAGTTTCTGGTAGTTTTCTCCAATCACTTTTAATAAGCTAATAGAAACTTGTCTTTAGAGGCTACCTAATATTTCTATAAACGAACTACCTATATATCTGTGAAACATTAGGTGATTTAACTAGTAGTGTTCTTGCAGGGTCCACATACAATTTTTTAAATGTGTTTGAGTTTCTGGTAGTGGCGTCTTGTAGGGTAGTCTATATGTATGTATGTTTTTATTTAATAAATTCAACAAACTCATCAAAACATAAATAATTGGAAAGCATTAAAGTAATACCCATCCAAAAACTCCATGTACTCATCTAAGTATTCTTCGTTTCCGAAGCGTTCCCAAAGTTGGAACCTGCAAGAAAAATTCATTCGTTTTTTTTAACCAACACATTTTTTCATCATGATGCAATAATACAAGGTGGTATCAGTTGTGACAGCTCGATTTGACACTGCCTTAGCTCAGTAGAATGAGAAGAAAAACGGGAAGAAATGAATCCCCATATTTGGGAAAAATATAAAATTTCACATTTTCTCCTAAACAAAATTTGCTTTTTTATAGTATATTCGTTATGAAATGAAATAAAATAAGATAAAATACCTTTCTAAGAAAACAAAGTGTGTATACTGAGAAAAAATTAAAAACATTCAACTATATTAATGGGCAAAGAATAGTTAAAGAAGTAACACTGTTTCACGTAAGGCAGTCAATATGGCGGAATTAGAGCGAGAAGTTGCCAACTGATAACACCATATATGTCATACTCCTATATTGGCAGTAAGAGCTAGTACCGTCCGAAAACACTACAGTACAGATATATCAATAAACACGTACGAAGGAAAAGGAACACATACGTTTATAAATAAACATGTACACGACACATTTACAAAACCGGCACTCAAGTACACAATACATTGACAAAAACAGTACTAGACTGTCTCGCTTTGATTTCGGAATGCTTACACATTGAGATGTTAGCTTACTGCCAATATAGAAGTATTACACATGATAAAAATATAGTAAGGTAGAACCGCTGAGACTCACTTTTAAAATTCTTGACGTTTCCAAACAATTTAATTTTTAAATTTACTCACAAACTCACACACACATTTTCATTTTCAATCTCAAGCAACAACAATTTCGAACAATTTCAATTTTTTATTTTCACTTTTATATGATTTTAAAATGTTGGCAAACTTCAAAAAAAAATCATGGCCGACAAATTGAGAGAACGGTTCTACCTTGCTATGTTTTTATCATGGTTTTACATATATGGATAACACCTTGTATTATTGCATCATGTTTTTTCATTACCTTTTATTTCGCGGCAATGCACTTTTGGAGAGTATAGTCTTGTTCTGGGTAATGCTAATATCCGTGGTAAAAAAATGTTGAGAACATACATACGGATATTTTAGAAGGCTTTTCTCGCTCACGCCACAGACTTCAAGTCATTTTTGTCTCACAACAGGAAGCGCTGGAAATTTTAAAAATTTCGTATCGTCATCCTTGCGGTGGTATTTTGCAGCTTCCAAATGCTCAACTAATTCGTCTTTTTATTATTTGAAAAAATTATTTTATTTTTCGCTTTGTCGATCAAATTTTTTTTATAATATAATATAGTTTTCAGTCTGCTAGCTAGGTTTTGATCATTGTATAGGCTTACAAGTATGGAAAGCGCCATTTTGTTTGTTTACATTTGAAAACAGCTGAGATCACCTGATTTTCAATTCTCTCATTCTCCGCACAGAGTTACATTCAAGTTTCAGAAAAAACTTTAAAATGTAAATTGAGAAATATTTTAGAAAAATGTGTTTTTATTCATTTGAATTCAATAAAAAAGAAATTAAAAATGCGTGCCAAGTCTTGCATTTCCAATAATAACGATAAATGTGTATGTTCCAGGCAATAATTTAAAATATTTGTGAAACTTATCGTTTTGCGCTAAAATACAACAATGTGTGTAAAATTCGTTGTCATTGCTTCTGTTTTGAATATCATATTCGTGCCTGCCGGTGGAAAAAATAGGTAAATTTGCATTTATTTTCAAGAAAACATATCAGTTAAAATATATTTCTTTCCAGAGCGACATACGGACAAGTAAGATGATAACTTTGTATGATGAATATCGCGGAAAAACTTTTGTATCAAAATTTCTATTCTAATTTGCATTTGAATTATGATATCAACAGGGATGATTTGGGACGTATTTTTTGAAGACAATTTTCTTATAAATATTGAGATTGTTGATTTATTTTAGAATTAAAAAAGGTAGTTTATATTAAAAAATATATTTACACTAGCAGTATGTAAATTACTTTTATTCCGAATTGAAACGATTTTAATGAATATTCATGGTTACCATTAATAGTAGTATGACAGTTAGATCTAAATGCATATTTGACAAGAAAGATAGAATACAAGATTGCGCCGTCCTGGCGGCGATGACATATCTGTACAAAAAGTAATAAAAGTCGAATTGGATGTTGAAAGAAAATGTGAGAACAGCAAATTTTCTTAATAATAAATTTTTCGATAAGGAACGTGTTTTGATTGTGCTAATTTGTAATAGCCTTATTCATAAACAATAAAGTAGCTTAAAAAAGGCTTATAAATTGAAAAATGTTTGTAAACGGCAATTTAAAAAGCTTTTTAAAATTTTTATTTTTTATTAATAAGGCAATAAAAATATGTGATTTACAATAACTTTTAACAAAGGAAATATGAAATAAGGTGATTTTTGCGGAAGTGGGTATTAGTGAATTTCAGTGCATTTAAAGTTTCTGAGGTTTCGTTTACCTTTAGATCAGAATTGTCAAAATTGAGAAATTCAAAGTAGCGATACAATAATCATAGAAGAGAAGATTGTTCCCTGCTGTGATGATGAGTAAATTTACCACAATGAGGAAGAATATAACAATTAAGTGAAAAAATTTTATTTTTACAAATTTAGTGAGCAGTAACGCGTTTCAAGAACGATATTTCAGACAAATCGTTAANGTGGGTATTAGTGAATTTCAGTGCATTTAAAGTTTCTGAGGTTTCGTTTACCTTTAGATCAGAATTGTAAAAATTGAGAAACTCAAAGTAGCGATACAATAATCATAGAAAAGAAGATTGCGCCCTGCTGTGATGATGAGTAAATTTACCACAATGAGGAAGAATATAACAATTAAGTGAAAAAATTTTATTTTTACAAATTTAGGAGCAGTAACGCGTTTCAAGAACGATATTTCAGACAAATCGTTAATGAAGAACTATTTTTCCTTCCTGACGGCGATCAAGTCATTTCAACCATAAAATAATATTATTTGCAAGAACCATTCACTAAAATTGTCAACAGATATCAACAGAATAATAACTACGATAAAAAAGCATGGGAGAAGTGTGCGAGAAACGGTCAACAAATTTCTTATAAAATATTTTGATTTTTGCTGGAAACTCAATGAGTATTAAGGAAAAGAAAAATTTGAAAATAATAAACAGATAAAGAGATGGGTGCACAAAAACTTTAGTTAAATGTTTTTCCCAAATTCTTAAAAAGTAAGCAAATCGATTTTTTTAATGTTACTTTACATCTATTTTCTTTTTTATGAATAAGGTCATAAGCATGTACCGTTTTTATAAATAAATCTTATAGCAATATGCTATATATTTATTTATACACTTTTTGGCTGGCGAAATATGTAATTTTTCAACTTAATAGAAAAGCGTATTTAACCACATTACTTTTCTTTAATATTGAATGGCGCAACACAACAACTCTTTTTGTTGCACGAAACCCTTGAACACGTGGCTGTCATCTATTTCTTCTGTTTCGACATTTCGGTATTTTGCATTTCTTTCATTTTGATGTCATTTGCATTGTCAGATTTTTGAAATTCGTTTTGGTTCGACATTCTGCTATTTCATAATTCTTTCATTCTCATGTCATCCATCTTCCATCTCTTACCTTCCATTGCCGTTCGCATCGTCGAACGTGCCTGTCAAACACTGCCGCCAACATGCTTTTCAGTTTGGCAGGCACGTCCGCTGTTTGGCAGGCACGTCCGCTGTTAGAAAGAGAATAGACAAAAAGGGGCATAGGATTCCATACTTGTAAGTATATACGATGATTTTGATGAAAATATCATGATACAAAAATAGGAAGGTAGAACCGCTGAGAAAAATTTTTCAAATTCTTGTCGTTTGCAAGCAATTTAATTTTAAAATTTTACACACAAACTCACACACACATTCTCATTTTCAAACTCAAACAACAACTTTGAACAATTCCTTTTTTTACACGCAATTTTATACGATTTTAAAATGTTGGCAAACTTCAAAAAAAAATCATGGCCGACGCATTGAGAGAACGGTTTTACCTTACTATGCTTTTATCATGCTAATACTATTTGCTGTATCAGGGTTGAGATTTTTGTACTCAAAATGTGAAACCAGAAGATTGCCATCTCCCATAAAATAAGGAAACAAATAAATATTTGGTGCTAAAATATTTTTCTAAGTGTCTGCTCAAACTTGAGGCATGAGTTCTGTTGTTGTGACACAAATGGNAATATCATAATCCCAGCAAAAGTCAAATGGCTAACTTGGTTCCTAATACTAGGTTCACATGTAAGTAGATTATCCTCATTTTCGAGCTTAACACCCTAATCTGTAATTATAACAAGAGATTAGCCATATAAAATTCGTCCCTTGTTAATCTGTAATTATAAAATAATCTCAGATTAAACCGATAACTTTTCGGTGTCCACCTAGTTTTATCGATTGTTTTTCCAAAAAAGAGGAGAAATGCCAAATGTAAAAGTAAACAAAAATGTACGCTATCAATGAAAAGAGGTTTGTAAAGGTATTTTTAATAAAATGTTAAGTTAAAATATATTTATATTGCTTATTATAGCATAAAAACGTGATCACGGTGGCACAGAGAAGAAACATAACTTTTCCTTGAGATGTGAGAATAACAACCACAACAAATTTGACGGCTAATAATCTGAGATTTGCCTATGTAAACGGGGTGATTAAAAAACGAGCTTTGATTGGGATAATATTGATATGTGAACATAGTTTAACGTCATTAAGTGAAACTGCCTTCTTTTTTCTAACATGGTAAAACCGTTCGCTCAATTCGCGGCCATTCTTTATTTTTTGAAGTTCGTCTACTTTATAAAATTTAAATTTTCAGAGCAACTCAAATGCCAAATAAAAGTTAAACAAAATAAATAGATCAAAATATTAAATTTTTATTATCTGTTTTTGCATCTCTCTTGCGAAGGTTTTCCTGAAATTCTACTTCAATTTGTGGTGCGCGTGCTAATGATGCAAAAAAAAATATACAGTTTTTATGCGAAATTTTCTCATTTACTTCGCTGCGGCAACCGCTTATTGCAAACACATATGCATGTATGTGAATACATAATAAGAGAAACTTCCCTCCAATTTAGTCGTGTTATTGACTACATTTATAAATATGTACGTATAGCTAGCTAATAATTACTTTACTACATACAAATCGTTAAATTAATTAGTTTACAAATATTTGACTAAATTTACTTAAATTTAGTATACTTGTAGTTGCAGGTGTATAAAAGGAATGTCATACAATAATTCACTTATTCTGCTCTCACAAAAAAGAAATAGATTTTTACGATTCGTTAATTAATGATACGACTTATACTTACAATTGTTTGAGCCTTTTACATTGAATAGAGAGTTTACACAATTAGTCTTTACTTGACTTGGCTGATAAATAGTTAGCTGGACCAAAGCGCATTTTGTTATTCCAGAGTATTGAACACACGCTCAAGTAACATAAGGACGAGTGTATTCAAAATATACATTCATTTATGCAATATGTACGTTTGTATGTATGTACGCTTGACTAACATCTTTCTTTTTTACGTTTTGTTAAAAGTGCAACAAAAAATATATCAGGTTACAGTATGCGGTACTTAAAGTTATATAAGTACTGTAAAATGTTTCAGGAAAAATATATTACTTACATATGTATCTTTAATATTTTTTATACCATAGTTTGTGTGCTTCATAGTTTAAGTTTGATTGTTTAGTGTCAGATGAGTTTTGCTTCGTTTATAAATAATATGAGAATGATCAAAGCTGACAAAAAGAGTTATCACAGCTGCAATTTGAGTTTGGTTTGCAAAGTAGAAAAGTATGAGATGAAAAATCAATTCTTGTATTGAGTATTCAAAGGGCGTATTTCTAACCAAACTGCAGTCGACACTAAAGTCAGTTGCAGCTTTTGGACACAATTTTCAATGAAATATCGGCCAAGAAAGCAGAAACTAACTTAAGAATCGACTTTATTTCGACTCCGAACATGCCATGTGTCTTAACAAAAACAGCAGTTTTAGAAAATAGACGTAGCTAATGGTAATAAAATTACAAAAAATATATAATAATTATAGTATAAAATTTAATCTACTAATTGTGTATATGTATTTTGCTCTTGTCCGTTATTTAGGTTTCTATGTTTGGCTACTGTAGGCATGTATATATGTACATATATATGTAACTCACATTTCAAGCATAGTTGGAAATTTAAAGCTTACGTTTAACCGTTTAACTAGTTTACTTAGTAATTCTTACTTCCCTCATATTCACATATACGTTTTCATATTATACTCATACTTAGTATTTAAGCTCGCAGATATCCTAAATGGCAATAGGCGGGAGCGGCGCACTATTGGATGCCGCTGAAGAAGGTAAATGTCAGTGCCATTTAGATTTCTGAGCAGTTATGTCTGCGCGCAAATTTTGAGTAAAGCAAATGCCAAGTATCTGTAATAGAAACAAATGAAATTAAATATTTTACTTCAAGTTAAATGAAGTGGAAATCGGAGTGTATTTGCTGAGACAAATCAAAAGGTAATAAATAAAACAAACCTGTACAAAAATAAGTACAATAACGCTGGTTGAAATTATAATTAAATTACGCTCAATCCATTCTTCACCTGCTTGTACACAGCCTTTTTCGTAAATGATTTTGGATATCTCAAAACTCTAGGATAATACGAAAATAAAAAGGAACAACACAGAAAAATTAAAAAAAAATCATCTTGTACAAACAAAACAAATATAAAAGGTAAACAAGTTTGCAACTACTACATAGATACATGTTTCTTTACTAGGGATGTTAATTTTTCAGCTTTTTCCGATCCCGGCATTTTCGGGATGTCGTTATCACAATCCCGGGATCCCGGGATCTAGATATTTATTACTTTTCAACAACTTAAATCGAAAAAATTGCTTCTATATTGTTTGAGAAGCTCTCCTACCAATAAAATAAATAATAAATAAATGAGTTTGAAACCTACTTTTTTATTTAAAGTGGCGTTTTTATTTTTTCTCCCAGACGTCAGGATTTATTTTAAAGGATTTTGTAATTTCAAAGATATGATTGATTCCAAAAATTATTTAAAAAATGCAATGGAATGTAGAATAAAAATATGGGTACCAAATATAAGAGGAAATTTCTTTTGAATTAAAAAAAAAAACACTATTTGGATTCACAAGTACGAATATGTAATTTTTTAACCTGATAAAGTTAGAATGACGAAATTGGAGGATGTTATCGAGTTTATTCAAGCCCTTAACATGTAATTTTTTCAAAAACAAATATTGCGAAATTTCAAGATTAAAATATTAAAAGTACATTTTCAATACTTCTGCACCAAAAACTTGAATCTTGATGAACAAGATATTTATAAAAAATATTAATTATTAAATACAAAAATAAATATAGCCAATACTAGTCAATAAAAGGAGTTTCTATTATTGCCATCAGTGCAAATTACAAATCCCGAAAATCCCGAGATTATTTGCCAAGAATCCCGGGATTTTTGGGACCTTAAAAAGGCCGGGATCCCGGGTTTAAAATTCCTAGCATGTACCCTGCAAAAATCGTGACTACTCCATGCATGTATGTAAAGAGTCCTCCCTAAGAGTCAAGGAGTACTAGAAAATTAACCACAATTCATATAAAAAATGCGCTCCAATTAATATTGCGATGTCCTCTGAATTACATCAGAGTAGCACAAAACTGCTCCAACATATTAACAATGACATTGTTGATATATTTTTCCGTTTTTATACGCTTTTGTAGATGCTTTTTCGCAATTAATAAAAACCAAAAACAAAAATAAAAATAAAAAATTACATGTCGCCCCTGAGGAGCACTTTTGTAAGTACTCCAATGTACCACAAAAAGACTACATGGTCCAACGATTTTTGCAGGTTATACGCATAAAACTACAATATACAATGTAAGAAATTTTGCACTATATAGACAACAGGACCTGCACAATTAGTATACAAATGCACGAAGATGCCACACTGATGAGGTGTGCTTCTAGCCAATCTTCGCCAGCTCGCAGGCAGCCGCGCTCATAGATATGTCTCTCCACCGGCTTAACACCACCACCAGTTTCAATGTAAATCATGTAATTTTTGCATTAGTCAGACAACCAAATCATTTTCGGATTAGTTAGTGAGCATCAGTTAGAAAAGTATTAATCATATAGATAACAGTAATACGTTAATTACAAGAAATGCCTTCTTAGCTTTATCTGCAATACCACTTACATATCCTTCCTTCCGCACATCGTAACCGCACTGCTTGTTTTTGATTAACTCCGTCGGCCGTCGACGACAGCATGAAAACGGCACCCCACATGCCTCACGGCTGCCTATCGCACTCGATGAACAATTGAAATAATTATTGCTATCCCAATCTTTGGGGCCATCGATGCCACAACACTGCAGCCAATCCTCTTGTATCCAATCGATGAGATTTTGTTGATCTGGATCTTCGCGATAATGTATGATAAAGGCCCGTAATCCGTCCGTTGCTTGATCTTTTATCTATAAAACCTTTTATTTAGTAACAAGAAAATTTCAAATAAAAGCTGCAATAGACTTACCCAACCTTTGTCCTTCAACACGAAAGTCAATATACCTAGGCTGATTTCGAACATCAGCAGCAAGGACAAGAAGACTGCATACTATTTAAAAAATAATTAGATGCAATAGATTACGGCCCTTCTTTTCAGCTACATATGTACATATACATATATCGACACCGGATTGGAAGATCGACCTATCCCGGCAGCCAGTTCGAAAACGCTTCATCTCAGAAAACTTTTCAATAACGCCCTGCTTCAGAATTTAATTGAAAAACGCCCTATCTCAGAATTCGGTTCAAAAACGCCCAATCATAAATAAAAATGTATTGAAAATGTGCTGAGATAGGGCGTTTTTGATCCGAATTCTGAGATAGGCTGTTGTTGAAAAGTTTTCTGAGATAGGGCGTTTTCGAACTGGCTGCCGCGATAGGTCGACCTTCCATTCAGGTGTCGATATGTACACAAATCTAGTTTCGACTGCATGTACATTAGGGCGGAGTAATTTAGTTTCGAAAAAAGTGTATGGCATATTCAAATTGTACGTTCCATTCTAAGCAAAAATGGTGAACAAGCTATATCCCAAAAATGACGTTGGACCCTGCCAATTTTTAAAAGAAAAATCAGTATACAGTACTATTTCGTTATTCCGGACGAATATAGTTTGGGGATATGTCAGGATTACTGGATTTGCCCTGAATATAGAAAGCTTGATATTTAATGAAATAATGATATATATATATGATTTATTTTGGAACGAATTTCCGTCATCCCTTGTCAAGTTTGGTTTGTAGACAAACCGGTTTCGGCATTGTGCCATCTTCAGTGTCATTTTTCGTTCAACCAACACCAACACACATATATATGTAAAATTCATATTAGAGCCTCATTCATTCAACGGATTTTTAAAATGTTCTGCTGCACATCTTATTTCTTTATCTGAATGAAGAAGATATTAAACTTTACATTTCTCGGTAATATTTATTTTGCGAATGCATACATTTATATTATTTAGCATTACAAATGAATTTCAATAAAGCTTTTAAGTTGCAATAACACATATTTGATATAAACCTTAAGCAAATACTTCAAAGATGTACCTATGATTTTTATAAAATAAATAAGCAACTTTAAAGGAACTCCTCCAAAAGGCCTTCTGAAGTACGTCCTATAAAAGCCCTTCTGGGAGGCCTTCTATGGGTAGCGAAAGAAGGAGCCCTTCAATTTGTGCTACTCCATACATAAAAGAAAGGAGAAAAGAATGTAGAGTGGAAGGCCTCTTGACTCTCAGGAAAGCCTTTCGGAAGGGTTTTTAACTCCTGAAATTATCTACTGGGCAATTGTGTGCATATCGACCGATGAGTGGAAGACAGCCTTGTCCAGGCAGCCGGTTCGAAAATGCCCTATCTGAGAAAATTTTTCAGAATTTAGTTGAAGAAAGCCCTATCTCAAAATTCAGTTCAAAAAAGCCCTATATCAACATATTTTCAGTTCTAAGATAAGACGTTTTTAAAACAAATTCCGAGTTAGATCGTTCTTCAACCAAATTCTTAGATAGGCTACCACTCATAGGTATTCTAGTTCTCTCAAAAAGTCCCGGTACCCTAAAAAAAATGCGTGTGTATCACCGTACACATGATAGAAGTGAAACTTCTTAAAAGAGGTGTGAGTACCAGGTACCTACTCACGAAATTGGATGTGTAAACATATGTTTACGGTTCGGTAAACCATTAGGCGATTGAGTTACATACATAGGTTTGGTTAGAAATCAAACAATAATTTCATTTCATCTTATTAATTTTCTGATATACATATAGTTTATTTATTCATTTTCCGATAACACCGCCTTATATGATTTCGCGCTTCTAGCATCCATTACCAAGGCACTAAGTAACGTACGCACTTTTGTTTGCAAAATGCATTTATTTAAATTGAAAGAAGACAAATTCCATTGTGCGGCATTTATTCTTACTCGCTTTTTATCTTCCAAGGCGAATTCATATATCGAGCCCTAACCGCCAAAATAACGTAAGCGACATTTTTTTCAAAATTTTATTTTTGATGCAGAAATATTCCTAGAGCATTTCTGCATCAAAAATAAAATTTCGAAAAAAATGTCGCTTACGTTATTTAGGCGGTTTGGGCTCGATATATTTATTACGAATTCATATCGAGGGCTTATATTCAATACCCTCTATCTGCAAAAACTCAATTTTTCAGAAGAGCAAAAAAACTGTTTTGGCAGCTGTTTTTAAAAGTGTTAATAATTTTAAGTACACACGCATGTCTTAAATATTCACGCAATATACTAAAACTAGTTTTTTACTTTTAATTCATTTAATTTTAGTTTAAAGATCAGATAGAGGTTATTGCAATTCGAATTATAACTATTTATATAGAAAAATTTGCTGATAGAGGGTTTTGCAGAATAATGAAAATGTCAGTTCTTTAGACGTAAATACTATGTTAAACTAAGATTTTAATGCGTTTAATGTGTTTTTGTGTCAAAAGAGTATTTCACGTGATTTCGAAATTATATGAGAATCATTAGCACTGTTAAAAGAGG
>NW_016157203.1:380589-382956 GCF_001687245.7 Rhagoletis zephyria
ATTATTGTAGTAAATGAGCGGACATGTATATACCTGTAAGCTACCGGCCAAACCCGATCTTAGAATAAACTATTTTTGTAACTCTCATCATCAGTCCAACTGAAGCTACGCAGTCCACAAGATTTGGTTTCGGTTGGACATCGCATTAGGTGGAACAAGTTTAGCCTGGGCAAAACTAGTTTGACCTAAGATCGGATTTTACCGGAACATATACATACATGCATCGGCACATGTAACTAACCCAGTCTTTATTTGACCTGCCACAAAAAATGGTAATGAAAACGATTTTCCAGCAAAATTGTGTAGATAGAGGATTTTGCTTTTGTAACAAAATGTTATTGCAGATAGTGGATTTTTCAAAATGAGAATATAATACCATAAAAGCAAAATTTTAAGTTTGGCATTATTGTCATGGCTGAAGGATAAATAAGAGCTCACGTTACCATCAAAAACTCATTTTCATCAAAATTGTAGATAGAGGGTATTGAATATAAGCCCTCGATATATTCATGTGGTAGCAAGAGTATAAAAACATAAAATTACCTTATAAATTAAAAGCATAAGTATCACATGTATGCGTAGGCCAATTCATGAAATCATTTCATGCGTTTGAGTAGAAACTGAATGAATGAACACCATTTCATGATTTCAATTAACGCAAAATAGAGTTTACGCACTTAGTTTTTACTCAAATCGATAGTAGTAAATGACAGAATGAATTACAACAAACACATCCTTTTGACATAATGCAAGCCGAAAACGTTGGTTCAAATCAATCCGCAATCAAGTTGGACGTTTTGCCCCCAAACATTGCAATTTTGCGAGCAGTGTCATTGTAAAATCTCATTTTAAAAATTTCATAGTTTCGACTTACATTTAAAAAATTCAACGAAAGCGCGTACCTATTTCGGCTGAGTTATCCATTTTCGGTTATTTAGTGTACAAAATAAACGCAAATTAAATGAGTTTGTACAACATGNTTTGGGTGTAAAATTTTGCTTATTTTGTATGTAAACACACTCAGGTCACACATGTAAATAACCAAATATATTTTCAAATTCATTAGAATCCACTTAAACAAGTAATTAAATACTTTTCAACATGAATTAGCAGAGTGCACTTTTCTTTTGTTTACAATTTGGTTGCCAAACACACTACAGCTGATCGTTTGACACATTTACCAGAATTTACCAGCAAAAAATTCTCGGACTAAAACTGGTAACTTCTGACAGAGAGAGAACCGTATTTACTCTCTTTTTTGTCCTCTCAATAGTCAGAGAACCGAGTACGGGATCGATTTCCAGTAAAATCTGACTGATTCTGACTATTTCTGACTAGTCCGGACTCGTACGGGATCGCAACTTATATCAACGAGCAGCTTATTAGATTTGTTTTCGTTTGTAGTACATATGTGCATCTATACATGTACACAAACATACGTACATACACAATAAACTCCTGCGAAATTCCATTTATACAGCCTAACAAGACATCCGATCGCCGCGCAAATATATTGCCTCCTTTACTCTCATCGTTCGGGTCAAGTGTGAGTAAGCATAAACCAGTTTCTGCAAGCGTACTTAAACTACCGATCAGTAGCAAGCCGCGTAGAATATTTACTTTGCCTTCCGCAACTACTGCGAGTAAAAGGTATTTGACAGTAGAGTACTCTACTGGTAGTACTTGAGTATTTTCGAAGAAAACATACGTTTGTGGCAAGAATGATAGAAGAATTTTCTGGATCGTACATTTGTGGTATCTGAATAAAACTAAGGACAGGAATGTAGTGGAGCGATGAAGAGAGCGACGAGCAAAACGTACTTTCAACTAAAATGCTGATATACATTGTGGGGAAAATGTCTAGTTTTGGACTGGTGCGCTTCTAGTACATTTAGAACCACTACTAGTTCGCGATAAATCTCTTTTGCATGCAAGCAACTGGCGAATTTAACACGGCGATGTCATAGGAATTGGAAATTGTCCCCCGCTGCATTACCTTTTCTATAGTTCCGAAACAGCCCTAAATGCGACATATGGGATCTAGTTCGCTTTGCACCCCATTTTCTATAGTTCAGAACCAGTTGTAAACGAAAAAAGTAACAAGATGTTTTCTTTTTGGGTTACCATGGTAGCAATTTTTAATTATTTGCAGAGAAAGGTATTTTCAATCTGAAATCAAATTTGTTTGAATGAATGTAAATTAAATTTTGCATTTTAAAACACGTTTACATACCTTTGGCTGTAGCTGAATTTGCAGAGGTGCTGACTGTTATTGATTATATTCCAGAAGCTCCCAAAATGTTAAGATGTTAACACAAATTTTAGTTTTGTATTACCAAACTATGAAAAAGCATCTGCGACGTGCAG
>NW_016157203.1:384224-385215 GCF_001687245.7 Rhagoletis zephyria
TTAAAAAGCTGCTTGAATACAAAAGTTTTATGAAAATGTCACATTAAACAACTGTCTAAATCTACGTTATTTTTTATAAATAAGGCCGTAAACATTTCCTTACATCGTCAATTTCCATATTCTATTTTTACTCTTTCAATTTCACTGACCAGCGCAGCAAACGATATCAACTAGTAGGCTAACAACCAGAATTGAAATTTAATACGCAAGTACTTACAGTACTACAAGTATACAGAGAGTAGATTTGCTACTCCCTTTTGGCAGCAGCAAATATCTCTCGTACGCGATGCGAGAAAGTAGAGTACCTACTTTGGTGGAGTAATAGCAAGTACGTCAAGTATTTACTCTCTCAACGCCAAGTAGTGTATGTATGCGGAAAAAGAGTAACGATGTGTTGGGAGTAGAGTACAATGCAAGGAGTACTTATTGAACGAAATGCTGCAAATACACTTGCGCTGGACTCTAATACACAAACATATGTACATACGTACGTTACCTTAATAATATCGTTACCTTAATATAGAAAGGCCCTAACTCATATAGCCGCTGAAACGCAAAAAAGCCGTAATTGACTTAAATTTTTTATTGCTTAAAATGATGTGAGGATTTATAATTCGATGAAATGCATCATAAACAATCAAAAAGGGAATTTTGGATTTTTACTTAGTTACGGCTTTTTGTATTTCAGCGACAATATGAGTTCGGGCCTTTCTATATTAAGGTAACGATATACAACCATTCAAACATATGTACCTACATGAAAACATTGCTGTCCATAAGTACATACATATCAGTACATCAACGAAGCCCGTTTGTTTGCTTCATCATAAATATATCCATACAAACATACAGTTGTCCACAAAATAATAGGAGTGCGATATTTTGACCAGTTTTGGCTATTTGTCTTTTGTTTATTTAATGTTTATTATTTTTTTATAAAAGCCTAGCTGGCTATACAACAAACACCATATAAATTCAGATTTTAAACTTT